>NW_005200011.1:416627-560622 GCF_000372725.1 Emiliania huxleyi CCMP1516
GAGCGTCGTGTAAACTCTGCACCAAGGTGGGAGGGGGGTCGGCGTCCAAAGGGTGGGAAAGTGGCTCGGTGGGTTCGCATCCGGGGGGGGTGGGGACCCCCCCCCCCCCACCAGCAGCGTTTGGTTGCGGGGGGGATAAGGACCCCCCCCCCAGCAGCAGCGTTTTGCTGTTGGGGGGGTCAGACCCCCCCCCCCCCTAGCAGCAGGGATGGCTTTAGATGTGCAGGGGGGGTACCGAGCAATGTGCGGCCGCTCCACAGCAGGCAGTGCCGTGCCGAGTGGTGTCTTTGGCCACCCGCATGCAAGATGCAGCACGCGGCCTCCTCACTCGTTTCGCTCTCGGGCGCATCAACACCCTTGACTCACCCGTCAGGGGCAAGATGTCTGGCCTTTACCTCAACCGTGTCTACGGCGACCGCCCGGTATACTTGCCTACTTGTCTTTCAAGCGTAAGACTAACCTTCCTCTCCTCCCAAGGGAAGTGCTGACCCGATTTCCAAATTCACACATCGCGGCCCCGGCCATGCATGAGCAATCAGTGAGTGCCCTACGAGTGCACTCGACGACATCATCCCTGAGCGTGCATGCTGACTTAATCGCAGATGCCTCTTCGGAGGCAGGTTTCCGGATGAGCAAGTTAGCCGCCCCTCCTAGCCTAATTGATGGCGCGCCCCTGCTGCCCGCGTGGGCACTTGAGCGGGCAATGGAGCGGGCACCCATGGAGGCGGTAAGAAGAATGCAACGCGCCAGGCCGCTGCCGCCCAGGCTCGGGCCGAGAGGGAAAAGGCCCTTGACTTTGCTCAGGGCGCAGGGCAGGTTGATGGCGTCTGGTACCTCGACTCCAAGGAACTGCAGCTTGCACTCGACAGGTGGGAGCGGAGGACGACTCCGACGCAAGCTCTCTCAACCCACAATCTCTCGCACAATCTCTCGAACCCAGTGAGCGCGGCAGTGATGACTGCCCCTCCTCTCCGAAGATTCGTTCACCGCGGCTTCTTACTTAGAAAGCGCCAGGTGCGCTCCTCAGCTCCCCGGCCCTGGATGTGAGGCTGATGACTGCACTCCAAGTGCTCCAAGTGCCTCCCTCTCCCTTTTCTCCCAGTAAGCTAAAAGTACAGTACAGACGCGGAGAGAGAGAGAACACAACGCCCTCTCCCTTTTCTCCCAGTAAGCTAAAAGTACGACGCGGAAAAAACGGTGAAACGGAGGATACTTACTGCGGGGATCGAAGGAGCAACTTTTTGGGGGTCTCCCGTCTTCCTGCTACTCTCTTGTATGAGCGTCATTTTGTACCCACCCCCCCTAGTTCGTGGGGACCCCCCCGCCGGTCGGTGGTCTGCCCCCGAGGTGGACCGGACCGCCCCTCCGGTCGCTCGCTCTCTCGGCGGCGGGAGGTGTGACGACCGACCCCCCCCCCTCGGTCGGTGTCCTTGCCGTGAGCCCCCTCAAACGCTCTCCCTCCTTCTCGCGAACCGCCACGGGCGCATCGAAATCCGCCGGTTTTCACTATGAAAACTAGTCACGCAGCCAAGGCCAAGGACGCTTCTTCGCCGAGGCCCGAGCGAGCCCGACCCCAGACATATATGTGGAACATCTACGCAGTCGCAGGCCTGGTCCTGCTTGCCATCGCTATGTACAAGCTCTGGCAGCGCTCCAATTTTCCACAGTACGCGCGCATCGTCCCTTCCGATGACTACGATGACTTGCCAGACTTGATCGACACATCGCCGCCGCCGTCACCGGGCGATGCTGGCCGCGCTCAAGCGGCTCGTCAGCAACGGGTACACAGTGTGTCGCCGGCGAAGCTAATCATGGACGACGAGACGACGACCAGAGCGTGGACATGGACGAGCTCGTGTTCCGACCCAATCCTGAGCGTCTCGAGCTCTGCAACTCGGACGGCGAGGAGTGATTAGACGGGGGGAGAGGGCGCTTGGTGTCTCTAGGAACGCGAAATTATTTACAGCTGCGGCGAGCGTGTGCGGTGTGACCCTCGAGCCAACCCGACCGATCCCCCCTTCGGAGCCCCGCCCGCCCTCGGTAGGCTGCGCTCCGACCGACCGGACCCCCCTCCGGTTTGCGGTCTTCCGCGGCCGCCGACCGGACCCCCCCTGCGGTCGGTCGGTCTGCGCTGGGCGCTCAAACCCAACCCTTTTCCTGGCTCACAAGCTGAAGATGTTCACGGGCCCCCACACGGAGGGCCCTTGCGGAAATCCCCGCAAAGCACTGGCATTCCTTGCCCAGCTCAAACTCGGCCCGAGGATGCGCGCAGGAGTCCTCGCACGACCGGCCTCCACACGCTGTCCCGGTGCCCAAGGGGTCGTACAGGGCAACACAATCAGCGCAGGATGGTGGTGGCGATGGCGGCGGAGGGGGCGATGGGAAGGGCGCATCTGGCGCCGGCGGACACTGTGCATTATCCAGGCAGGACTCCAGCGCCGCGTCGGCCTGGCCCTCACCCCCGAGTGCACAAAAGTCAAAGACCTGGTACGCGACGGAAAAAAAAGGGGGAGGGGGAGGGGTCGGAACCGCGGTCTGTCCGTTTGCAATCTAGGGTCGGGACACGGGAGGGCATCCTTCTTCCTCCTCATCGGCATCGCGTCGCTGCTGGTGGCGGCGTACAACGTCGCGCTCCTCGCCGCGAGCGGCGCCGTCACCCACGCCGTCAGCAACGACGAGGCGGTTCGAGACGCCTTTGGCGCCATCCTCTGGGTGCTCCTGCCGCACATGCAGACCCGCTTGAGCTGGGCAAGGAATGCCAGTGCTCCGCTGGGGCTCTCCCGCATGGGGAGCCCCGGGTACTCTTTAGCTGTAATCGTCTAGGCAGGGGTTGGTTGGCTCAAACCGCGAACTCGGCCTGTTCACTACAAGATGACGCTCAATTGGTTTTTTTGCTCTGTCTGCGGACAAGCGAGGCTAGTTCACGCAAAAACACAACCCCGAACCCACGCACAAGCACAGGCTAGTTCACATAAAAAACAGTCACGCAACCTGTGCGCCCCCCCCCCCCCCCCGCCGGGAAACGAACCCAACTAACATCTGCGATGTTGGTGTATCTCTTCAGCGCCTGCGCGTGGAGCCCGACATCAGCAGTGCGGCGGCCGGCGCTCGCCGCGCGTGGCGCGGCGGCCCAGCCTCGCCTCTGCGCCTCTGCGGCCGCGCCGGTCCTCGACCTTGTCGGCGACGGCGGGGTGCTCAAGGAGACAGTGCAACCGGGTCTGGGTGCGGCGCCTCTCAAGGGCGCGACGGTGGAGGTGCACTACGAGGGCCGACTCGCCGCGACGGGCGCGCCCTTCGACTCGTCGCGCTCGCGCGGCAAGCCGTTCAAGTTCACGCTGGGTGATGGCCGCGTGATCGGCGGCTGGGAGGTGGGCGTCGCAGCGATGGCGCCGGGCGAGCGAGCGACGCTGACCTGCTCGCCGCAGTACGCGTACGGCGCAAAGGGCATCCCCCCGCTCATCCCGCCCGACTCGACCCTCCTCTTTGACGTGGAGCTGCTGAGTGTCGAGCAGCCAGCCGCCAGCGGCGGCACGTTCGCCGCTGACAACGCGGGCGTGCCGCGCACGCCGGCCGACATCCAGCGGGCGTACGAGGAGCGGATGGCAGCAAAGCCCGCCGCCAAGGAGGGCCTCGCCGCGGCGGTCGAGTGGCTCAAGGGCGTTTACATCTTCGGCTTCTTCTCGGGCAAGGAGGAGCGGCCGCCCTGGTACCTCAATCCGCTGATCACCTTCCCTGGCATCTTCGTGGTGGTCGGCCTTGGATTCTACCTCGTCGTCGAGCTGGGCGGGGTGCACCGCGGGGAGGTTGCTGCGAGCGGCGATGATCTCGCCGCTTTCATTGATGTCGAGAGCCTGAAGCAATGACTTCGTTTTCCGCTGCATCGTTTTCTTTTTCTCGAGATCTCGACCCGCTCACCTCTCAAAAATATAACAGCATTTTACCGCTGCAGTAAACATCATTTCCGTATGCTCAAGAGTCAAGTGGCATCACGTGAGAACCCGTGCGTATGTATCTTGGCCTCGGCAGGGCTTGGCTACCTTGGCGCCCCCGGGCTTGGCTTGGCTGAACTGCTCCTCTCGGTCTCGCGAACCGCCTAACCCTCACTGACCGAGGGCGCGCGTCGGCACTGCGCCAAGAGAGGCCGCCTAGTCGACCTCGCCCTCCTCAACGTCGGCCTCTTGGTCGCCGTCTGCCGGCTCGTCGCCCGCTGCGTGCGCCGCCTCCGCATCTGCCTCCGCCTCGTCGGCGGCCGCCTCCTCGCCCTCCTCCGCCTCCGCCTCCATCGCTTCGGCGCCCGCGTCGGCTGCGCCAGCCTCCTTCTCGATCAGCTTGGCGGCATCCGCGTGCAGCGAATGCGTCGCCGCAATGTGGCGCAGCGTCCCCTTCTCGCACTCGGTCACGCCGGGCCCGTCGGCCGCTGCTTCGGCCAGCCTCTGCGCCGCCGCGGCGTCGATCGACCCGCCACCCGCCGCCGCGAGCTCCTCCGCCAAGTCGAGGAGCCCCGCGTCGTATCGCACGCCATCGACCACCTTGTAGTAGCTGCCGCCCGTCGCTGCCTTGCGCGCCTTGCGCGCGGGCTCGCCTGCGCCCGCCCCGCCGTCGCCGGCCGCACCGCGCTTCACGCCCGCGACGGACGCCTCTGGCGGCGGCGCCTCGGCGGCCGCCGCCGACGTGCCGCCGTGGTCGAGCGCCGCCGCGTCTGGCTCGCCCGGCGTGAGGGCCGAGCCGAGGAAGGGCGACCGCGGCGGGGTCGCAGGCGCCGCCGACGCTGCGGCTGGCGCTGCCACCGGCAGCGGACTGGAGACGCCACTGACCGCGTCGCCCGCTGGCGCGACGGCTGCGGGCGCGGCGGCCGCTGGCGCGGCGGTCGCGGCAGACGCTGGCGGGGGCAGCTGCGGGCGCAGTAGCGGGCGCAGTCGCGGCGGCGGCTCCCCTTGCGGCGCGGCCGCGGCGCGCCCGGCCCGCGCCGCGGCCGCGGGCGGGTGCGGGTGCCGGCGCGGCAACGGCTGGCGCGGGCGCGGGCGCGGCGGCGGGTGGAACTGCCGCTGCCGAAGAGGCAGCTGTCGCGCTGGCGGCAGCGCTGGCGGCCCCCGCCGACGACGCGGCGGCGGGTGCTGGTGCGGTCACGCCCGACTTGAGCGCCTCAAGCTCTCTCGTCTTTGAGGTGAGCTGCTCCTTGGCCTGGCGGTACCCGCGCAAGTACTTTTGGCTCAGCTCCTTGGCGGCGGCGAGCTCCGTGCGCAGTGCCGCCTCCGCCTTGTCCGCACCCTCGGACTTTGCCTGCGCCTCGGCGAGCGAGGCGGCGGCGGCGCGGCCCGACTCGGCCGCCTTGTTCGCCTTGTCAGCCTCCTCGCGCGCGGCTGCCGCGTCGGCGGCGGCCGCGCGCGCCTCCTCCTCCGCCTTGACCTTGGCCTCGCGCTCGGCGTCGCGCTCGCGCTCGCGCTCCTTGGCCTGTGTCTTGAAGGTGCCTCCGGCCTTGCGCAGCCGCTCCTGCAGCGTGATGGCGGCGGTCAGCTCGCCCTCGGCCTTCTCCTTGGCGGCGCTCGCCGCTTGCAGCTGCGCCGCGAGCGCGCTCTTTTCCTCGACGAGCTTGTCGTGCTGCTCAGCCGCGACGGTCGACTTGTCCTTGGCCAGCAGCTTGCGCACCCGCTCCTGCCATTCCTTCGACTCCTTGCTCAGCGTCTCGACCTGCCCTGCCAACGCCTCCGCCTCCGCCGCCTTGCTGGCCACCGCGACGCGCAGCGGCTCCAGCGCCGCCTTGCGCTCGGCCACCTCCTTCTTGGCCGCCGCGAGGGCCGCTTCGCGCGACGCCTCGCGCGACGCCATCATCGCATTCGAGTCGCGCAGCAGCTGCAGCTCGCGCGCCTAAAGCAGCCCCGTCGCGCGGTGCCGCCCGTGCCCCCCCCCCCCCCGCCAACACCTTTGCCACGTGCCTCATCCGCGGCGCGCGCGCGGCTGCTCGCCTCGTCGTACCGCGCAACCTTGGAGAGCGCCTCTGACAAGCGCACCTGCGTAGCCTCGCGGTGCCGCTCGAGCTCCTGCAGCCGCGAGACAGGGAGCCGCTCCCTCAAGAGTGCTGCGGCACTGGGGGGGATCTCGGGTATCTGGGCGAACGCGCCTCCGCGTGGCCCGTCAGTCGCCGCACCTCGAGCTCCGCGAGCGCCACCTTCTTGGCCAGGAGCTCCTTGTCGCGCTGCACCACCGCGAGAAGCGCGGTCGCCGAATCCTCGCCGCCCGCAGCGCCGCCAGTCGAGGACGACCCGCCCGCCTCGCGTCGGCCGGCGGGGGAAGCGGCGGCGGTGGCGGCGGCGGTGGCTTGCGCTGAGAGGCGGGAGAGCTGCCCGTGCAGAAGCCGGTTCTCGTCCGCTGCCGACGCGAGCCGCTGCTCGAGCTCGCCAACCCGCGTCTCCACTTCGGCGCGCGCGGCGTCGCGCGCCTGCCGCAGCGTCTCGAGCTGCGTCGTCTGCTCGCCCAACCGCGCTGCAGCCGCCTGCGCGTCGGCCGTCGCGGAGGTGGCCGCTTCCTTGGCCTTTGCCAGCTCGAGCGTGTCCGCCGAGTGGTTTTGAAGCTCGGCGCGGTACTTGGCAACGGCGCGCTCCTCGGCGCCGCGCGCCGCCTCGAGCTGCACGCGCAACGCCTCGAGCGCCGCCGCGTGCTCCGACGCGACCGCATCGGCCGAGCCCACAATCTCGGCCGCCTTGGCCTCCGCGGCCGCCTCCGCCTGCTTCGCGGCGGACAGCTGCGAGCGCAGCGACTCCGCCTCAGCGCGGCGAGACCCCTCGGTCTGCTGGATGCCAGCCACCCGCTCCTCGGCCGCGGATCGCGCCGCCTCCGCCTCGGCGACGCGCGCCTCGAGCGACTCCTTGAGCTGAGAAGACAGCTGCAGCTGCTCGTCGCGCTCCTTCTCGGCGGCGGCGGCGAGCGCTCGGTACTGCGCCGAGTGCGCCTTCTCCGCAGCGAGCCCCTCTTCGGCCCGCTTCCGCTCGCGCCGCGCCACGGCCACCTCCTCCGCCAGCCCGGCGCTGCCGGCAGCGCGGCTGCCGGCGCGGCTCGGCGGCGGCGGCGAGCCCACTCCGCCGGCGGCGGACGCGCCGCCCGGCGCGTCTCCGCCTGCCCCCGCCTCCGAGAGCTGAAGCTTTTGCGCCTCGTGGAGCGTGTGCAACGTCTCGACCTGCGTGCGCAGCGCCGCCGCCTCGTCGCGCGCGGCGCTGAGCTGCCCCTCGACGACCTCACGCTCCTCGGCCGCCGCAGCGAGCTTTCGCGACGCCTGCGCACCAAAGGAGGGGCGGTGAGGACGCTGCTCAACCATTCGGCTGTCTACGGTGAGCTGCTGCGGCGCCTCAGCGGCCGCCTTTGCCGACCGCTCCTCTTCGCGGGAAGTCGCCGCCTTGGCCTCGAGCCACTCGCGCTGCAGACGCTCGTTCTCGCCCTGCAGCCGGCCCGAAGTCACCTCCTCAGCGTGCACCTGCGACTTCTGCATCTCCTGCAAGTGGCTCAGCAGCTCGCGCAGCTGCGCCGCGCTCCGCGCCTGCTCCTGCATCTCGTGGCGCTGCCGCTGCTCAGCAGCGCGCAACAAGCTCACCTGCTCCCGCTCGAGCTCCGCACGGCCCGCCTCACGCCGCGCGTCCGCCTGCGCCGCCGCCAGCGCCTCGCCCCGCTCGCGCAGCGCGCGCTGCAGCTCGAGAAGCTGCGAGGAGAGAGTCGCGCTCGTCTCGTGCGCCGCCGCCGCCTCCTGCCCGCCGCTAGCGAGCACGTCAGCCTGCGACTGCACACGCGCCTCGAGCACGGTGGCGCGCGCCTCGGCCGCCGCCTTGGCCTGCAACGCCACCCGCTCAGCCTCCTGCGCGCGCGCCAGCTGCGCCGCAAACGCCGCTTCCGTCTCCGCCGCCTGCTCGCGCACACCGGCGAGCTCGTCGCGCAGAGAGCCGGCTTCCGCCTCCGCGGCGGCGGCAGCGCCGGCGTCGGGGGCGACAGACGGCGCCGCCGATCCCGCCTCGCCCGCCGAGGGGCGCATCGCGCGGTACAGCTCGCGCTGCTTCATCAACGCGTCGACCGCCTACCGCACTCACGTGACGCTTGTGAGCGGCCACGCTCGCCGTCCCGGTGCGTCCCGCGGCGCGGTGGCGCGCCTGCTGCTGCTTGGCCGCCGTTGCGCGGAGCTCCTCAACCTCCGCCATCGCGGCGGCGACGGCGGTGCTCGCCGCCTGCTCCTTCTCGCGCAGCGCCGTCTCGTGCGCGTCGCCCAGCCGCCGCATCGCGCGCAGCAGCTCTGCGTTGCGCTGCTGCATCTCGGCGACGTCCCGGAAGGGAACCAGCCGCGCTGAAATGACGCCTCCGGGCGTCGCCAAATCCGCCGGCGCCTCCGCCTCGACGGCCGCGCCGCCAAACGGGGCAGGGGCGAGCGGCGTGGCGGGGGACCCCGCGCCGCCCATGCCAAAGAGGGGCGGAGGCACGCCCGACGCCGGGGTGGGCGGCGGCGCGCGCAGCGCCGCGAGGCCATAGGCGGTCCCGCCGCTGCGCTGGCGTGGCGTCTCCGCCGCCGCCCGCCGCTGCGCCTCGTGCAGCACCAGCTGCAGCTGGCGCGACAAATCGGCGTTCTCCGCGCGCAGCGCGCCGATCTCGCTGTCGCTCGCGGCAAGCTTGGTCTCTAGCGCCGCCGCGTGAGCGGCCGCCGCCTCGCCCTCAACCATCGCGGCGTGCAGCCGCGTCGACAGCCCGTCGTGCGCCGCGACGAGCTCCTCGTACTGCCGCCGCATCTCGAGAATGCGCGGCGCCTTGGCCTGCACCTCGCGCACCACCGCCGTCAGCTCGGCCTCCGCCTCCTCTTTGCCGCGCACGGCCGCCGCCACCGCCTCGACCGCCTCGACGTACTTGCCATACAGATCGGTGCGCGTGAGCTGCGACGCGTCCTCCAGCGGCACCAACCCGCCGCCCGGCGGACCGAGCGACGTTGCCAGCGCCTCGCCCGCCGCCGCCGCCGCCGAGGGCGCCGGCGCGACCGGGGCGCTCGCCGCCGCCCTCGGCTCGTTTCCGCCAGAGGCGGCGGCCGAGGCAGCGGCGGCGGCGGATGCGGCGGCGGCCGCCTCCTCGGCCGCCGTCGCGCGCGTGCTTTCGCGCGCGGTCTCGGCCCGCGCCGCCTGGAGCTCCTCTCGCGCGGCAGCGAGCGCCGCCTCGGAGTCGCCCAGGGCGCTCTTGTACGAGTCTGTGAGGAGAGGGGGAGGGGGGGGGGGGGGCGCGCTGAGAGGGAGGGTGAAGAGGTGCGAGGCGGCCAACAACGGGAGGGAGGGAGAGGAGGGAGAGAGCGTGCGCCTGCCAGCCGCTGCGTCTCGAGCTGCTTGCGGTCCGCCGTCAGCCCGTCCTGTGTCGCGCGCTGCATCTGCGTGGTCAGCTCGAGCTTGAGCCGCTCGAGCTCGGCGGCCTGGCACGCACCGGGAGGCGGAGGGCGCCACGCAGGGCATCGTTGGCGGGCCAGAGATGCGGTCGCGCGGCGGGGTGGTGGTGGTGGTGGTGGTGGTGGTGGTGGTGGTGGTGGTGGTGGTGGTGGTGGTGGTGGTGGTGGGTGGGCGGGGTGGTGGTGGCGGGCGGGCGGGCGGCCATGCGAGGGCGGAGGCCGAGGGCGGAGGCTGAGGAGGTCCAAGCCTCGCCTGCGTCTCCTCGCGCTTTGCGGCGCCGTCGAGGCGAGTCGAGAGGGCGAGCTTCTCGCGGGCGAGCGCGTCGCGCGCGTCGGCGAGGGCCGCCAGCTCCTCCTCCCGCGCTCGCCGCTGTGCATCCACCTCAGAGCGGCGCGCTGCCGACGCCTCCTGCTCCTCGCGCACGCGCCGCTGCAGCAGCTCGACCTGCGGGGGAGCGAGGGGGCGGGGAGTGAGATGGGAGAGAGGGGCAAGTGCATGGGGGGCGTGAGGGTCTGCAGAGGGGGGGTTGCGAGGGTGGTTGAGAGGGTGAGCGGGGGGGGGGGGGGGCAAAGGGGGGAAAGGGAGGGAGGGGAGAGCGGGGATGTGCGCCTGCGAGGTGTGGTCGTTGAGCGCCATGTTCTGGTCGAGCCACTCCGTTTGCTTGGCCGCGAGCTTGGCACGCAGCTCCTGACCGGCAGTCCGCTCCTCCGCCAGCCGCCCCCGCTCCGCCTCTAGCTCCGACGCGAGCGCCGCCGCGTGTTCGCTGTTTGACGCCGCGAGCGCATTGAGCCGCGCCCGATCCTCCTCGAGCGCCTTCTCCGCGTCGCGCAGCTTCTTGATCTCCTCGTCCTGCGAGCGGCGCTCACGGCGCAGCGAGTCGACCGAAGCGCGGAGCTCGTCGCTCGCCGCCCCCGCCCCCGCCTGCTGTCGTGCGAGCGCCGCGTTGGTCGCTGCGAGCTCATCCCGCTCCGTGCGCAGCGAAGTGTAGGAGCGCTCGAGCTTATGGAACTGCGCTTCGGAGTCGATCTTCTCCGCCGCCCGCTCCGCCTCCAGGGCACGAAGCCGGCGGGCGTAGCCCTGGGCTATGCTCTCCGCTCGCTCGGCCATTGTGCACACCTAATGGTTTCTTTCTTGTATTGGTTTCGCTTGAAGGTGGCTCCCGGCCCAGTGGTGATTTTGGACAACTCAGTGACCGTCTAAGGGGCCCTAAATGACCTGCAATGCCATATCTTTTGTGCCTAGCTTGTAGAGCACCTTAAAAAAGTACTATATGTCTTGGAGTGAAAAGTTTTTCGATGAGGTGGGGGTGAGCAGATTCCCAGATTCTCCAGATTCCCCCTCGACACCGCCCCTTTTAATTCATTGCGGCCGCGGCTTTGCTCGGATTACTTTTCACTCGAAGACATAGTAGTTTTTTGGCGTTCCGGTTGGGCTCAACCAGGTTTTCCGGAAAACAAAAAGGAAAACAGAGGTCCCCAGCACTTTGCGTTTCCGGAAATTTCCAGGGACAGAGGGTGTTTGGTGCTCCATTCTGGCAACTCTCGAGTTTCCCTGAGTCTGAGAGCTGGTCTGGGGCAAAATCTGAGGCAAAATTGAGGAAATCGACAAAATACCCAGGCGGTCGCAGGGTAAGTTCCAGGTATACACGCGTTCTCCGCGAAATTCCCGGCATTTTGCCGATTTGGCCTAAAATTTGGCTGATTTTGGGCCCAAACCACAGCCTCAGACTCGGCTCAGCGCCAAAAATTTGACGATTTCCACGGAGTTTTCCCGCGAAAATAGAGAGGAAAAGAGAGGGTGCTGTAGAGAAAAAAGGAAAGGAAAACAGACGGGGTGCGAGAGGCAAACCTGGTTGAGCCCAACGTTCCGGAGAGAGAGAGAGAGTTTTGTTTCGGTACGTTCCGGTGCCTACAAAAAATATCGGAGATCGCATGGAGCTGATCACAGGGTTTACGGCGGTCATTGTACCAGCGGGCACAGTGGGCCGCGGACACCCGTGAATCACCTTAACGATCATCCCCGAGTTTTCGAAGGAAGGTACATTTCTGTTCACAGCCTTGTTATTGAGAAGAAAATACCTCGTATGGCGCTGTGCGCTGGTCTGTGATGAGAGGTTGAGGTGCGAGCCCTGGAGGCCCTGGGGATGGTGGGCGACTACCCGCGGGCTTAGAAGGCCCGCGCGCATACTGCAGGCGGATCTGGGGCGCTCACTGTGTGTTATTCGGGTGGGGATCCATCAGTGGTAAGCGGCTTTAGTCCCAGATCCAAGCTCAGACGTCACACCAACACCACAAACACGCTCACTTCGCCGCTGCTGTAGATGGGCCTCCGGGGGCCCATGCTACGTCGAAGCACAGACCCGATCTCGGCACTCACGGGCTGCCACGCGCCCGCGCGCGGCGCGGGCCGCACCGCCCATGCCCCCGGGCCACCAACCCCGCCTCTCGGCCCTCTCGGCCCTCAGGAGCGTGCGGGAGACCGGCGAGGGGCGCGCCGCGCGCCGCCTGCAGAGCCGCCAGAGGCATTGTGTCGCCTCCGCTGGCGGGGTTCCCGCGCGCCCGCCCGCGCCCGCGCCCGCCCACGCCGCGCCCGCGGGCTCCGGATGCGCCGCGCTCCTTCTCCTTCTTCTCGATGGCAGTCCGCGTGTGCTTGTCGACGGGTCGGCGGCGTGGTCGAGGGGAAGGTCGCCGGCGGCCGCAAGCCAACTCTGCCGCCGTCGCTCCGCCGGCTCTGATCGAGTATCGGGCGTTGAGGCGGCGGCGCAAAGCGGGTCTGGCGCATCCATCGCCACGAGCCTCGCGGCGGCGGTCGTGGCACACCTGGCGGCGGCTCTCGGGGCCGTCTCTACGGCGCTCGACACCGTGTGAGGTCGCCGGCGGCCGCACCTCTGCCGCCGTCGCTCCGCCGGCTCAACCGAGTATCGGGCGTCGAGGGCGGCGGCGCAAAGCGGGTCTGGTGCGCCACGGCCACCACCCTTGCCACCGCCCTTGCCGCCGCCCTTGCCACCCTTTGCCGCCTTGCCTCCGCCGCGGGCGGCGGTGGGAGCGTGGGAGCGGCCTGCTGGGCTAGCATGTTGTCCTTGCTGGGGACGGGCACGTGGAACGTCAATTCATGTTCGAACGGCCTCCGGGATTCAAACAAAAAATCGGCGGGGCCCTCTCGCAACCCCTCCGACCCCCCGGGACCCGTGGGCGTCGAAGAGGATCTCTCGGGGGGCCGTTCTGAGTTCATGCTACCACGAAGCACACTGTGCTGCGTCGAAGCACACCGGGCCCGAGTCCGCATGTGCGCTGGTCTGTGAGAGGTTGAGGTGCGCGAGCCCTGGAGGCCCTGGGGATGGGGGGCGACTACCCGCGGGCTTAGAAGGCCCGCGCGCAGGGGGGTGGGGCATTGAGACGGGTCATGAATGAGTGCGCGACACGCATGTTGCGAGCAGCGTTGTTGATGTTTTGCGCATCGCCACTGACGGCGGCGCGCGAGAGTTCACAGCCTCGTTATTGACAAGAAAATACCTCCGGGCATTCCCGTACCTTTATGGCGCTCGGCCGCCATGCGCTGGTCTGTGAGAGGTTGAGTTCACCGAGCAGAGACGGGCGATACTGCAGGCGGATCTGGTGATGCTCGTGTATGGACCGCGTACGGACGTGCGTGCAGGACGCTGCGTGCGCCCTTCGGTATCCATGTCGAGCCTGCCTGATGCTCCCGCAGCGGCAGCGCTCCAGGAAGACTTTGGACGAGGCCAGCATCATCTCTCCACGTTGCTCGAAGAGGGCGATGTCGTCGCCTATCAGGTCGGCACTTGGTTGGTGGACAACGTCGAGGTTGGTCCGGGGACGCCGCCGCGTTGCCTTTTCTGCCGCGTGGACTACCTCCAGCTCAACTGGTCGCACAACTGTGAGCACGGTGTGATCGGGGGCACGCGTCTCTTGCTCGACGGCGGCGGGGACCCGTCGTGCGTGATGGCACTGGACGAGTCGAAAGAGGTGTCCTTTGGGCCGGAGCAGTTGCTCGCACGCCTGCCAGCAGAGTGGAGCGCCGACGCGGGCACAGCCACGCTTCGCTGCCCAATGCCTGGAAGCTTGCAGCATCTGCTGTTGTCGCCGCCGCCGCCGCCGCCTTCGCCGCCGTCTTCACCACTCAGCAGGCAGTCTCGGCCCCCGACCATGGACGCGTGCTACTCCACCGCCGCCGGGCGACCGCCCAGGCACGAGATGGCTCTCGAGGTGAAGCCGCTCCACCTCCCGGGTTTCTACGACGAGTCCGCAACACGTCATGACACGTCCAAGACGTGTCGAGTAGGTAAGGCCGACGACCGATGGCCGGGGGCTCGGCGCCTTTGCGACACGGCCCGCCGCCGCAGGAGAGTACGTGACCAGCTACCGCGGCGCGCTGCTCACCCGCGACCAGGCGGCGGAGGCCTCCCGCCGCCACGGCAGCTCGTACCTCTTTGCTCTGGGCGACGTGTACCTGGACGCGACGGAGAGCTGCCATGCGCGCCACCACCGCCCGGCCGAGGTGCCTTCTCTCGGAGGAGCCTTCGCGGAAACTGTTGCGGAACTTCGGATAGGCCTCTCGCTTCCTCAACCACGCGGAATCGGGCAGCCTCGTCGCCGCGCCGGCCGTGGGCGGGCGGGGAGTCGATTTCTTTGCTGCGCGGGACCTCGCAGAGGGCGCCGGGCTAGGAGGAGACGAGAGAGCAGGAGAGAGCAGGAGAGAAGATAAGCAGGGTGGGGTTGGGGCCGTACTCAGCGTTGGCGCGTCTGGAGCAGGCACCGAGCTGAGCTTTGACTATGGCGTCGGCTATTGGGCGGGCCGAGAGGACGACCCTGCGCCGGGTACGGACTCGCGGCTGGCTGCAATCCGCGTGCGGCGCGCGGTCGGGGGAGTGGCACCTTTCCTGCAGGCCGCGCGCTGGTGTTTGCCGCTGTAAGCGGGCAGACGGGCCGACTGCACGCTAAAGGCTACACGCTCGCACACCACTTGCTGAGTGGCTCGCTCCCGGGTGCTCAGCCCACGGCGGAGGCACGCCATTCCCCGGGCAGCCGGCCGTCACTCGCCTAAGCCTAAGCGGCCTGAGCGCGGGGGTGCTTAGGGTGCTTAGGCGCTTAGGCGGCCCTTGCGAGCGTGGCGGCGTGGTGGTATCGTAATACAAGTGACTCCGATGACACACATGATGCTCCTGCTAGTGTCATCGCTCAGAGAGCAGCCTCACCGCGTCGAAAGTCTAACCACTGGCCCTGGTCGCACACGCCGCTGAGCTGTGATGATGCCCACAGCACCAGGACCAGCAGCAAAGGCGGGCGGGCCGAACCCGCGGCCATCGCCGCCGCTGCCGCCTCCTCCGCCGCCGCCGCCGCCCCCTCCGCCGTCGCCGTCACCTTGGGCTGCATCACCCGCGCCGCCGCCGCGCACCAGCTCGTGCTCATTCAAAGGCGCCTCGAGCTGCAGGCCGGCGGCTCGCACTGGCGTTGTCGTGGTCAGGCTGCCCAACGGCGCGGGAGGGAGGGGGCAAAGTCGTTATGAAGAGCGCGAGAGCGAGCGCCGACGGCCCAGATTCTGAGCAGCAGCCCGCCTTGTCATGGGCCCACTTGCCGACGTGCGTCCAGCATTCCACATAGGACGAACGCCGAAGTTTGCTCTCCGACGCCGTGCCGAGCGAAACCTTTTCCTTCGAAGCCCGGCGACGTAGCCGGGCGAGCGGAATAGGGCAGCCCTAGAGAGCACCTTGAGGCCATTCAATAGAGCCCGTGGTATAGTCGAGAGTCGATCGCCGGCCGGCGCAGTGCTGCTCTGACCGCTCCGCCGGGCCGCCTCCGGGCCGCCGCCGCGGAGACGTGCACATAGGCAAGTTGGTATTTTCATATGAACTTCAAAATACCATTGGCTAATAGCCCCCCGCTACCCGGTTGCACTCGTGCGACGTAGCGGGGGGCCACAACTACGTTTACGAAAACATAAGTAGTCCCGCGAGGTGTGAATTGGCCGCCCACTTACCCCCATTTCCAGCTGGAAGCGCTTTTCGTGGCAAACCCAAAGTTGCGCTGCGCGCGAAGCCGCTTTTGAAAGCGCGAAACGAATCTCGTCCTACCTCCCACCGGCCCCACCGGCTTTTCGTCGCCCATGCTCGGTCTCGACTTGAGTGCCGCTCGACTGGCCGATGAAGAGCGACCCGTACGACGCGCACTTGTCGTCCTCCCTCCTCGCCACATGACGGCCGCCCCCCGACACCGACAGTCGCGCTCCGCACGCCTTCGAGGTCAGCTGCGGCCGAGCGACGATCGGCTCGTCTCCGATCGCTGGGCGCGGTCACTCTCCGGCCCATCACCCGCCTGCCGATCACCTGTCCGCCTCGCCGCGCGCGGGCCGCTCGCCTGCTCGCCACCGCCGCCGCGCTTCCCCGCGCCGCCACGCTTCCCTGCACCTGACCGCGCTGCGCAGACGGCGCGCTCTGGCAGACAGAGCAGCAGCCGCCCGGGCGGTCGCTGCTCCGCCCCGTCCGAGTCCGTCCGCCCGCGCGTGCCGCTGCCGCCGCCGCCGCCGCCGCCGCCGCCGCGCTTCCCCGCGCCGCCACGCTTCCCTGCACCTGACCGCGCTCGGCAGACAGAGCAGCGGCCGCCCAGGGGCGGCCGCTGCTCCGCCCCGTCCGAATCCGTCCGCCCGCGTGTGCTGCTGCCGCCGCTGCCGCCGCTCCGGTGCCCGTGTGTCGTGAGAGTAATGCTTTGTGTATGGCAGGCACCCGTGTCGCATGTTATGTGTGTGGACTTGTCGCACTTGAGCCTCTATGATTAGTAGATAGACCGTCTGCGCAGCGCTCTCGGAGAGGCGCTTTGTATTCGGGTTTGGATGGTAGCGGGGGGCCCCGCCGGAGGCTGGTTACTGATCTAATTCTACTCATCACCACTCGCCAGAAACACCCCCACACTATAGGGTCATTGTGTAGCCCTGCTTAGAAGGAAAAGGTTTTGTGCAAGGTCCGTATGGCTCACCGTGTAGTCGGCCACGCAGGTTTTTTAACAACGACAAATAAATAAAAACGGACTCGGACACACCTGACACCTCTCTCTACTGCCGCTCTTTCCGTGTCGGGTTGCACCCCTCACCTCCCACCCCCCACCCCTCATTCCTCACCCCTCACCCTTCACCCCTCACCCCTCACCCCTGCCATAAGCATAAAAAGAAAAACACGATCGCGAAAATTTCTTTCCTGTTAAACCGCTATGTGCATAGTGCAACAAGACGCTAAGCTCGTGCGCATGTACTGCGAGATAGCTCTAGCCCATAAAATCTTGTCAAAACAAAACACTCCTTTGGAGAAAACGAATCCAGGCTAGCCCGTAAAAATTGTTAACAAAAAACACTCCTAAAACCCAAACGAAAGATGGCGTAGTGTGTGTAGCACCGCTGCCAATGTTTGCCGGGGCGTCACACTGGCAGCGAGAAGGAACTCACCAGTCCGATAAGGATCAACTGGAAAGCTGAACCCTGGGCTTAGACAGAACGGGCGTGGCAGGCTCCAGGGGAGACCACGCTCTACCCGGGGCGCTAAGGAGGGAAATCGAAGCTGTTGGGCGTCCAGCGAGAAAAATTCGCGAGGACACACCGACAATCCCCCCTCCCCGAAGACCAAACCTAGGCACGTAGAGCACGGGTCATCTCGGAGAGAGAAAGGGGGGGGAAGAGGGGGGGGATAAGGGAGCCAGATACGCGGGAGTACCCTGGGAGTGAGAGCTCTCATTCATGGTCGCGAGACCAGGGGAAGCCATAACGGGGAACGGGCACACCAAGGCACTAACTTCATCACTCATTCGCCCCGCATTAGGTAGCGACCCCAGGTTCAGAGCTAGGCTTCCCGACAGGGAAGGGAACCCCCAGCGCGCAGGCGGGGCCCACGGTAGCCTCGTGCAGTACGCGATACCGAGAGCTGGGGGAGAGGCGCGCCACGCCAAGGGGGAGAGAATGGAGGGGGGAGAATATGCGTGCTCGTTTTTCTTCGAAAGCAATTTTTTTTCCGTGTCGGGTTGTGACGAGGGGTGAGGGGACACGGATTGAAGATCCCTCACCTCACACGTGGCGGGGACACAACATGTACATGTACATGTCCCTAAATCCCATCTCGTCTCAGAGTTTGACCGTTTTATTGATTTATTTATTCTACTTGAGATGGGTAAAAAGGAAAACAGGTCCCCGTAACAACGAGACACACGGCGAGATATCAAATTATATCATATACAAAACTTGAGAGCACTCTAAAAGGGGAGAGTAAATCCAGACCTCGTTTCACGCTGACGTCTCGTGACGCAACGGACGTATCATGAGTGATGTTTTGTCCGTTTTCGAATAAATAAAAGGAAGGTCGGTAGGTCGTCGACTCCTCATGACTCATGTTACATGACACATGAACATGAGGCGAGATGCAGATGGGTGTGCATGCACATGCACCAAAAATGGGCAAAAACGGGGTGATTTCGGTCATCCGTCAAAATATCTGAAGATCCTACTATAGGATTCTCCCCAAACCTTGCTCAGCTGATCCAGCATGGGTCGTAGGCCAGGCCTGGGCAAAGAAACCAGTACCTCATCGGGCTTCCCTGAGCGTCACAGCTCGGTGATCGCGCCGGCCGGACACCACTGTAACGTCCCGCGTTCCGGGCATTTGAAAAAGTTGTCTCCTTCTCAATGGGGTTGGGCCCGAATGTATGCTTGGCTCGCTAAGCAACAGAAAGGAGTCAAGGTTGATCACGACAGAGATCTTTTAAAGTGAATCGAATTTTTATGACGATATTTTTTTTTATTTTTCCAAAGAATAAAAAGGAAAAAAAGTTTACAAAAATGTTCTCGTTGCCCAATCTAAATGTTGAACGTCTATCAGCTCTTAATGACACAGTGGTAATAGCTAATATTCCGAAAAATACAACACAGGTAGCCACTACTAAGGAACCAATGCTTATTCAAAGAATACAGCCTCCTTATTCTA
The DNA here is from genome assembly GCF_000372725.1 of Emiliania huxleyi CCMP1516. Classification (NCBI taxonomy): domain Eukaryota; phylum Haptophyta; order Isochrysidales; family Noelaerhabdaceae; genus Emiliania; species Emiliania huxleyi. The sequence goes on from NW_005200011.1 coordinate 434,994, forward strand.
AAAGTATGGAAGACGTCACTCCGTCTGACGATCTCTCGATTACTATTGATTTGTGCTTTGCGCAGCAAGTGACGTTTTTCGAAAAATTAGAAGAGATGGCCTCGAAAGCGTGCAAGGAAACGTTTAAGGTGGATCTCCCCTTTAAATGCTTGCTGAAGGATAACTTGGCTCGTCTAAAAATGAAAAAGAATGTTGATGTCATTAGACTCGATGGAAAGAGGCTGACAGCATCTGATCTAGGTGCTGGTGACTATGTTGTCCCAATCATAAGATGTACGTGTCTCTGGAAGAGCTCTGATTCCGTAGGCATCTCCATTCGTTGCGTAAGATTGTTACTCGTCGAAAAGGGAGAAGGAGATATCGCGACCTTCGGGGGCAAAGACATGGGCTCTATGGCTCAGACTGGACTCCTCTTGGTCCCTTCTGATGCCCTAGGCCACACCTGGGCCTTACCTGGGGTCCTAGGGGCCGGGCAGGGTTTGCCCCCCCCAACTGGCCCGGAGAACCTTAAGGTATGCAAATAGTGAATGCATCGAGGGGTTGATTGTGTGATTTTTCAGTGATCTCGTGTGAGCGCGTTGCACCGTCGTCTTGTGAAGACGGGGGTCTTGTGCCCTGGGACTTGACCGCAAGCGGCAAGGGGGGGCCAAAGATGATTCAGGGCCCCGGCCAAAAGGGGCAAAGGGCAAGGGCGCTCTGATTCGACTTTTAACTTCAAACAAAGACAGTGGCACGCGCCGCAGCGCGTCAGGAGCGGATCCGTCAGTTAGTTGAGTGTTCACGCCGGGATCGTGTCCCCGACAACCTGGCCAGACTTTAAATAAATAAATATCTTTGTGCAGGGTTCTTTGTGTGGCCAGACTTAGTACGGTTGACAGGCTAGTTCCAATTCACTCTGACACGCTAATCTTGAAAACATCCAACGGAGCTCCGTGTTGCTCCCTGCGCCATCCCCCGCGCTCCCTGCGGCCATGGTCGATTATCCTAGTATGAGAGGTTGTCTGACTACCGCGAGAGCGACCCAACTCGTCCACATCGTCCGATGGTGGTGCCTCAAAGTCAGCCTTCCGAGGCTATCGTGGGGTCGAGCCGGCTCGCAGTAGCCGCGACATGTGGTTCCACCACCCCTCGTAGGCTTTGCCTCTGCTCGCCACCGTTCCCAGGCTGCCTAATGGGATGGAAAGGAAGGCTGGGCGAGCGTATAGAAGCGTGCTCGACCCTGTCGTGGCAACCTGCACGGCAGCGCTGGCAGGCGCGATGAGCGTCGTGCCACCTGACCCGAGACGGGTCGCAGGCGTCATACCGAGCGCGTCGAGACCGTGTCCTGATGCGCTCTGCACGGGTGAGTCACGTCGGCGTCAAAGGAGCGACGTGCGACCTGTCAGGGCTTGATCTCCGATCTCAGCAGCGTCGAGTCGTCTCCGGCGGCGACAATTTTGTACCTCCCCAGGACGCGCAGAGGCAGCTGCGACCCCGCCAAGTTGGACGGTTGCACACCGCGCCACCTGCTGTGTGCAACCGTCCACTCGGCGGGGTCGCGGCTGCCTCTGGAAGGCAAAATCAAGATTGTGTACTGTTGTGGCCTAAAGTCTGTGCAGGTTGTGAGGGACACGAGCCCGGCGTCAACATGAGCGTGCCACTGTCTTTGTTTGAAGTTAAAAGTCGAATCAGAGCGCCGTCGGCGCTGTCCCTCGTTTTCCTCCCACGGACCGCCCGTCCGGCACCGCTCCGGGACGCACGCCGGCGAAGCACCATCAAGCTGCTGTACGGCCCCAGCATCGCCTTCCCAGGCTTAGCTAGACTGAAAAATATTGTGCACATGGTTAGTCTCTACAATATATACACTGACACTTCACCTCCCAGAGCTCGTCCCGGTCCGCCACGGCCATCCTCGGCCTCCGGAGGGCCCCCGGCCGCGGCGCGGTGCGGCGGCGTCACAAATCCGACCACAGAGCACCGGGACGCGGTCGGGCGATCTGAGGCCCAACTAGGCGTATGCATTGCCCATCCAGGGCTATCACCTGGACCCATCAACAGGCGCCTGCGGCGCCGTGCTCAGAGCTGCTGTTCACAGCTGCACAGACTTTCGTACGGCACAGTAGGGCGAGCTGTGGCACTGTGAAATGGAACTAGCCACACCGTATACGGGTTGTTGCACGAGTATATGGGCCACGATGTCTCAAATATGAGGGGTTTTGACTCCTACCGGCTCCTGACGCTATCCCTGGCAGCTCTAATGACCAGGATCAGTAGTATTGTGATAGAGGGTGCCCATACTAGCGCAGGAGCTGCCACACTCGCCCGGACCGTCCCCTTCTGGGGCCGGTTCCGCAGCCCGCGAGAGCCGACAGCGGGCCGTGCCGCAGGTGCCTACTGCCGAGTGCCACAAACACTGCGCCGTCCCGCCATCACCTACAGGCTGTCTTGTGGGATGGTTGGGATGTCCAAACGCCACCATCTTGGCTCTTGCGACCTCAAACCCTCGAGCTGTATGGGTGGTCCTGACGTCGACAGACGCCCGAGGACCATGGTGAAGCTGAGCCGGAACGCGTCGACAGGTCTCGCCTGAGCCCGTGGCGGTCGCCGGCTGAGTCGCCGTGCACGAGCCGGTACCTCAGGCGTCACCTCCGCAGCCTCAGGTCTCAAACTCCACCACCTCCGACGGGACGCTTTCGGTGGCACGCTCGGCGGCGAGTTTGTTGCAGCCCCACAGCGCGCACGGCGTCGAGCCTAATCGGTCTGGTCTGTTCGCGGCACTCACTGGGTGCCAGGGAGTGCCGCCGACACGCGAGCGGTGCTTCCCGGCAGCGCGCGCCGGCTGTGGGGCTGCAACAAACTCGAGACACGCTTTTTGGGACATTTTCGACGCTTTTGTCCCATATACTCGAGCAACAACCCATACAGTAGAGAGAGAGAGTACAGTAGTCGTCCGCGGATTTGTATTTCCTGTTTTTATCGCGTACTCTCTGCTCGTCTCTCGCGAATAAATAAGATAATAATAAGATAACCCGCGCACGTGTATAGTAGACATTCCAAGATCCTCACAACCTCCAGCCGCATTGTCCATACTCTCAAACGTGCCGCCCCACAAGGGGTAGCAGCCCTTGCTCGCGGCGCTTCCTCCGTGCATCAAACCGCCGCGGCATGAGGACGTGCGGTTAGCCCGCGTGCCCGTCCGCGCAGCGGGCGGGCTCACAAGCCAACCTTGTTCTTGTTCGGCGTGCCCGTGTAGCCGAGCGCCGCGCCGGGGAAGTCGTAGTCCTTTGCGGCGGCGGGAGCGGCAGTGAGGACAGGGGCGGTGAGGGCAGCAACGCGAGGGCAGCAAAGGGAGAGAGACCGCGGGGAGGCGAGGAGGGGAGCAGCGAGTGAGGAACTCGCCTTGACCGTCCCAAACGAGCGCGCCATGCCTGCGGCAAGAAGGGCCAACGTTCGCTGCCGAGACCTTTCTAAACCAGAGGTGTCAGAGTGTCACACACCGGCGACAATCTTCTCGATCTCGTTCTTGTTGGCGGCCGGGTTTTGGCTGAGGGCCTGCGGGCGCCGACAGTACGCGTGGAAGGGCGAGTAGTTGGGCCAGGGAACGCTTAGAAACGAAGGGACCTGCAGCCGGCCGAGAGCGAGAAGCGTTGCGACCTGCTCCTTGGACGTCTTGGTGCCATCCCTGGTGAGCCGCTCGGCCTCGGCTGCGGCGAGGGAAGGCCGGTCGGGTGTCAGGGTCGCGCGGCAGCTTGGTGGCGCCGCCGGGTCAGTGTCACGGCAGCTGGCCGTCGCTGCACGTGTCTGGATGAGTGTGCGTGCGCGGCGGGCTCACTCGAGAGCTCGGAGATCAGGCCTTCCACGGTGTTGACCGAGCACTCCTCTTCAAGGCACGCGGCAGCCACACGCTGCAGCGCGATCGTCCACTCTGTGTCGACCATGGATGGGTGCGGGGCACGAAGGGCAGCAAGCGCGCGCGAGGCGCTGACAAGCGGGCGCGAGGCGCTGAGCGCGCCGATGTGCAGGCCTGTGGGGGGAAGTTGGGCGAGCGATCAGGCCTCGGCGCTCGTGAGTGCGAGGGTGGGACGTGCGAGGGTGGCGCCGTTGGCCCCTGAGACCACGAAGAGGAGTAGAATGCTCATCATCGCGGAAAGCGTCATCAGGATGCGATGTGTTGATAGATTAAAGAAATTATCTCCGGCGGTCGGCGTTGTCCCACCAGATACAGACAACACTCACACAAATCGCTGGCCGTACACACGCACACGGTACGCTCAGGTCCTTCGCCCCAAGGCCCTGAGCAGCCTCGACTCGAGCGCGTTCAGCGACACGAGGCCGGCTTGCAAGGCGACCGCCGGAGTCAGCTGCGGCGCCACCCCGGCGCGCTCGGCCTCGCGGAGGATGTCGAGCGCCCGCTCCCACTCCCCGGCGGCCTCGCACGCCGAGATGACGGCCGCATAGGAGCGCAGGGTGGGGGGCGCGCCCGCCTCCCGCATCTCGCCGAGCAACGCGACCGCCTCCGCCGCCCTGGAGGTGGCGGCGCATGCGGCGAGAGCTGCGTTGAAGGAGAAGGCGTTCGGCGCGCCCTTGCCGCCCGCACGCCGCACCCTCTCGAAGAGCTCAAGCACCGAGTCCCACTCGCCAGCGCGCTGGCACGCAAGCAACGCGGTGTTGTACGAGACGGCGTCGGGCTGCACGCCCGCCGCCGCCATCTCGTCGAGTATCGCAACCTACGAAACCGCGTCACGCGTCTCGCACTTTTCGCCGCGCCAGATGTCCGCCCGCGTCGCCGGGCAGTGCGCACCGCCCGCCGCGGCTGCCTCCCCTTGTCGAGGGCCGCCAGGGCCGCGTTCCAAGAGATGAGGTCGGGTCGTGCGCCTGTCGCAGCGGTAGCGGTGGCGCAATCATGTGGCGGTCACGTCACGCCCCAGCCTCCCGCCCAGCGAGAGAGGAGGAGGCACCGGAGCGGCGGATCTCATCGAGGAGGAAGAGGGCGGCCTTCCAGTCCCCCGCGGCGCCGCACGCGCTGATGGCGGCGCTGACGGCCACCTGCGCCGCGTGTCGTGATCACACGGGTCGATCTTTGGGTTGATCTCGGTTGATCTCGGGTAGCTGCCTGTGTGACGCGGAGTCCGCTTGAGCGCATCTCCGCGAGCAACTCCAGCGCACGCTCCGGCGGCGCGCCTCCCTTTGCGCAAGCCGAGATGGCGGCGCCTATGGCAACCGGGGCGTCGCTCATCTCGCGTGTGCAGCACCATGGGCAGCCAGGGAAGACGCGCCGAAGGTCCGCTCGTTTGGTGCGACGCCCTGTCGGCGCATGCCGTCGAGAAGCTCGAGAGCGCGCCGCCACTCGCCGCGCCGCTGGCACGCGGCGATGGCGGCGCTCCAACTCACGACGTCGGGTTCGACGCCCGCAGCGCGCATGCCTGTCGACAGGAGCTCGAGCGCCGTGTCCAGCTCGCCTGCGCGGCCGCACGCGCTGATGGCGGAGTTGAACGAGTTGCAGTTTGGCGAGAGGCCCTGCCGCTGCATCTCGGCCAGCAGGTCGAGAGCGCGCCGCCACTCGCCGCCCCGCGAGCAAGCGGCGAGCGCAGCGTTGAAGACGACAACATTGCTCTCGAACCGATCGCCGGCGCGCGCCTGTTCGAAGATCTCGAGCGCGCGCGCCGGCTGCCCGCCCTTCTCGCACGCGGACACTACGGCGCTCACGCTGAACGGATTCGGCTCGACGCCGGCATCGCTCATTGTGTCAAAGAGTCCGACGGCGCGGCGCCAGTCACCGGCGCGGCCCCAGGCGGCGATACACATCGTGTATTCCTTTTGAGACTGCGGCTCGAGTTCGGCGATGAGCCGCGCGATTGACTGCCGGTTTCGCGTCTGCTTGAGAGCGCCGCAGAGCGCGGAGCGCGAGGGCAGCGGAGCTACCGGCTGCGAGGCCGGCAGCGGAGTGCGCTCTGGCGCGCGCGCGCCGACGGACTTCGGGGCGGCGGGTGCGAGTAATATGAACGAGAGCAGCAGCTCGGTGGACATCAACGCAAGGAGAAAGGAGAAAATCGTTCGTTCTCTGCATTTATCAGAAGACGAGCTGCAGGGGAGCTCAGTGATGGGAGAGGGCTAGGAAAGGAATCGCGAGAAAAACGCGCAGCGAAATTAACATGCCAGCGCGCTTCTTCGCTGCGCTACTTCTCCTCGGGGTGGCGGCCGCACTGCGCCTGCCGCAGCAGCAGACGTTCATGCTGCGCCGCGCCGCGCTGCAGCAGTCCGCCGCCGCTGCTGCCGCCGCCGCACTTCTTGCTGCGCCGGCGCAAGCGCTCGACAAGGCCGAGTTTGCCAAGGCAGTCGCAGACAAGCGCGAGGCAGAGCGGGTGGCGGCACTGCCTGCTTCGCGGCTGAAGACGCTCAGAGATTCGCTCGCGAACGACGCACCCGCTCTGCTCGAGGCTGGCGACTGGGGCAAGCTGCGCAACGCCATCGTCGCCGCCCGCAAGAGCACTGGCGCCCTGGTTGCGGAAACGAAGCGCGACCTGCGGCCGCTGACCAAGGCGCTGGACGCGCAGCTCTACTCGCTCGACGAGTTTGCGTACTCTCAGGAAGCCGTGATGCCGGGCATGTTCAGTGGCTACTGCGCCCAGGGCGTCGTTCCGCGCGACGAGCCTGGCGCGTGCAAGGTCCGTCCCACTGCTGACCTAAAGGTGCGCAGGAGAGAGACAGCGAGCCCTCGCCGAGGAAGGCCCGCCCTGCCCGCACCACCCGACGGCTATAGCCGCTCACCTCTTGCCCACCGTGCACCCCCAGGCGCAGTCCGCCAAGCTGAAGGAGGCGGTGGCAACCTTCGACAAGTTGCTCGCCGAGGTGAAGTAATACGAGGATACAAATATATGTGACACGTTAGTCGTGACCGATCCCGCTGGCTAGAGCGGGCTGCACACACTAGGGGCTTAAAAAAAATCTCAGTCTCTGCCGCGCAAAGGCGGCCGTCACCGTGCATCGCACGACCAGCGCACGACGAACTCGGCACCTCAAAAAACACTATAACGTGTATAAACTTGCTAAACACACACACACACATAGGACGCCCAGCCTTGCCTTCGTGCCGCCGAGTGCATATCCTATGCGAGAGAGATCCCCTGTGCCCTGTGCCCAGCCCTCTCCGCGCGGCGATGCGCCCTCCCCCCTCGCTTTTGCAAAATCCTGCAAAGGTGGGGACGTGTCTGTCCTCGACCCAGCCCTAGCTTGGGATGTCCGTTGTATTTATTTATTTACACACACACACACGTGGGGGCTGGGGGGGTGTTCCACCCCTCATCTCTCGCGCTCGCTCGGCGAACGCCGGCGCGGCCGCAAACGCGCGAATCCAAAAGTCAGATATGCTCTCCCCGCTTCCCCGCCGCCCGGAGGCGCTACATATTCTTCTTGTCCTTCGCCTTGCGCGCCTTGCGCTCTTTCTCGGCGCGCGCCACCGCCCGTTGGTCGATCTGGGGGGCGAAAGAAGAGAGAGTTGGAACGGGCGAGAGGCAGCGCGAGTGGTACTGTGGCTGGCAGGCAAGCTGTGTGTCGAGTCTCTGGAAGCTGTGCGAAAATCTCTAGACGCTGTGCGGCAACTCGGGATCGCCCCGGCCGCCTCGCCTGCATCCAGGGCGCAAAGTCGAAGCCCGACTCCGACTTGGTAAAGTCAATCTTCTTCTCGGGGTCGCGGACGGAGGAGGTGGCTCGCGTGCCCTGACAGACGCGTGCGGCGGAGTCTCACAGGGAGGACATCAGGGACGCGTGTGGGGACGTGGTAGGTGCCGCGCCTTTTTCAACGTAGCCATCCGCTCCATGGCGTTCGGGTTGGGTGTGTCGTCGTACAGTGCCTCGCCGGGCGCCAACTTTGTCCCCGCCGCCTCTTCGCCGTACGTATCGGCGACGGCCTCGTCCACCGGGCGCGCTACGCTCGCAGCCGTGGTCACAAAATCGAAGCCTGTGCGGTGTGAGGGACGGTGGTGAGAATGCAGACGCTGGCGGTTGCGCGAGGAAGCTCGCACCAAATTTCAGGATGGTGGCGAGCAGGGCGAGGAAGATGGCGGTCAGGCCGAGGTTGAGAACGGTGTCGAAGATGCTCGCTGTGTCCTTGGCACTCGAGGCCAACAGCAGCGAGGAAGCGCCGCTGTCGCTCGTGATCGCCGAGGCGGGAGCGGCGCCGCCGCTGCTGACGAAGGCGGCGAGCGAGCCGCCAGCGGCAGCTAGCGCGGACCGCGCGGCCGGTGCGATGGCGGGCGCGCCTCCGCGCAGCAGGGTCGGCGGCGAGAGCAACATACGGTGCGATGTTCTCGGTAGATGCCACAACAAAGAATTTTAGAAGGCGTGGCCGCAACAAAGAATGGTGAAGCTTTCCGCTTTCCTGCTGTTTGGCACGCTGCCCCACGGACTCCATACCCGAAAGAAAGAGAGGGGAGCTCGCGGGAGAGGTGACGAGAGAACTACAGGTAAGTGGGGAAGGCAGCCTCGATCGCCATACTGACATGGATGCGAAACAACGACAAGACCAAGGCACGGGCAGAGGAACGAGAGAAGAATATTGGGTGGATAAAGCGCCTGTTCACGGCATGGAGGGTGAGCCACGCTGAACGTAGAGCCGAACGGGAGGAAGCCGGGGAAGACGACTCCGAGGAGGACGAACCAGTGGAAATCCCGCCGTCAGCTGTCACGATGCACCCGAAGGGGACCCCAGCGCCGGCATCATCCGTGAAGGCGCAAGTGTCCGAAGAGAGTGGACCTGAGCAACGATATGACTGGGCGGCAAATGATAGCGGTGGGCGTCAGAAGACTCGTCCTTGCTCGAGGAGAGCTCGATAAACTCGAGGGGCCAGGATATGCTGCGAGGAGGGCAGAGTTGCGCCGAGAGGCGAGAGCAAGGGATCGGCAGGCAGCGGCGTCGTCGCAGAACGAGGCAGAGGGGAGCGAAGCGACAGAGGAAGAAGCGACAAGAGAGAGAACGACGAGAGTGGGAAGACCGCGAGGTGGCATGAAGGTTGCAGCGAGAATCGGAGAGGGACTGATGCGAAGAGAGATAGGAAGAGGCAGACGCCCAAGGGTGGGCGACGGCTAGCGCACCACACCCCTCTTCTTAAAATCCCTGTGTGTTGGCGGCGTGCCGTCCTCCCATCCCTCCCTTGGGTTGTCTATTTTCTTTCTTTCTTTCTGCTGTTTGGTGTGTCCGTTTTATTTATTCCCTCCCCCCTCAAGACCTTCCCAAGGGCGAGGACACGCGCAGGCCGCACCTCTAGTGAGGCCCGCATAGTATGTGGGAGACTCATGCCGCCGCCCCTGCCACCCCTGTGTCAGTGTGCCCGTGGTAGTGAGAGACTGCCGATGAGAAGCCGGAGGAAGGTCGCTAGACTGAGATGAGACCGCCAGTGGAGTTGGGATTCCACCGTGCACCGCGCTGCGAGCCTGTCGTGTCCCTTGTCAGGAGCAGGAGAGCCCCACCTGTGCCCCTGTCCTTCCAAAATCCTGCTCATGCAGGTGTGGACCCTGTCCTCCTCCCCCATCCCTCGTTTGGGTTGTCTGTTTTCTTTCTCTCTTTTAGACGTGCCGGAGCCGTCCGACTGTAGCGACTAGCACACCTCGTCACCGCCGGCCATGCCGCCACACGCCCCGGCATCGTCTTCCTGCCGCTGCCTGGAGCCAGCGTCGGGCTCCGGCGATGACTGCTGGATGTTGACCGCGTGGCTGCAATCCAGGGGCCTGCCGGAATCCGACTGCTTCAAGTACTACGACACCCTCGGCGGCGGACGCGGCTGCCGCTTCGCAGACGGAATGTGTGACGGCTTTATTGATGAGGAGTACACTCCATGCGACGCATCTCAGTGCGTACCGTCACCGCCGCCGCCGCCGTCGCCGCCGCCGCCTCTTCCCCCTCCACTACCGCCGCCTCCCCCTCCACAGCCCTCGTCTCCGCCATCCTGCCGCTGCCTGGAGCCAGCGTCGGGCTCCGGCGATGACTGCTGGATGTTGACCGCGTGGCTGCAATCCAGGGGCCTGCCGGAATCCGACTGCTTCAAGTACTACGACACCCTCGGCGGGGGACGCGGCTGCCGCTTCGCGGACGGAATGTGTGACGGCTTTATTGATGAGGACTACACCCCATGCGACGCATCTCAGTGCTTACCGTCACCGCCGCCGCCGCCGTCGCCGCCTGAGACTGTACCCACAAGCGGGACCGTGGCGACGGTCTCGCCGCTGCCGCCGCCGAGCTTCTCTTCACCACCGCCACCAGCACTATCACCTCCACCGCCTCTGTCGTCGTCGCCGCCACCACCACCGCTAACCGTATGCAAGGCAGGGATCTGCACCGGGGACTCCACGCAGACGTGCTTCTTGGACCTGACCTGTGTGGTGGGCGGATTGGGATGCGGTGCCGGAGGCAAACCCCTTTGTCGATTTTGTGGCTTTGGCGCGTTCGCCGAAATTGAGTGCCCGCCCTGCTCAGGCGACGCGTGTCGCTGCAAAACCGAAACGTGCACCCAAGCCGTTCTGACAACTCTTGCGGACGGTTATTCCTGTGGCAGCCGTATCTCCTTTGTTGAATCGATCTACGAGCAAAGCGAAGAGGACTCATGCGCAACGGTGGCAAGCGAATTCCCCGCGCAGTGTGGCGCATGCCTGCCTCCGTAGCGTACCCCTGCTGACCGTCGAGCTGTTCAAACTTCACAACAAGCGTGCACAGTTCTTTGGGAAGAAGCTCCATGGTAATCTGGAGTGATGTCGAGGCCCCGCAGTGAGCGGCATCAACTTCTTTGCGAGTGCGCGCAGCTAGATGCTAGTCTGTGGAGGTGGAGCCGTGGCCCGTGCGTGATGGGACTGCACGCTGGGAGTCCTATCCCGTAGCTGTACCCCGATCAGCCGAGGTGTGCGCGGGCCGCGGCTCTGGCCTCCCGCTGCCGGCCTCAGCTGCCACGCCTAGACGCGCTACGCGGGGCTACGGCCTAAAGTAGAGCCGTACGCTGCCCTCCTTGGGCCTCCTCTGTGTGGACTGTGCTCTGACCTCTGTGTCGCTTTATCAATATCATTTACGTGTATTGCATTACTCTAGATATCTTCTCACGAAAGTGGATGAGACTTGAGACCAACATGCAAAATCGATATGCTATGAATGCTCTATAACCGTGCTCCGTGGGTCCGTCCGTGGGGGCAAAAGTTGGACTTTTGGCTAGAAGTCGCACGCGCACCCCACCTCCCCGGGGCACCCCGGTTACGAATGCGTGCACCACTCTCTGTCGGCAACACCAGATGCCGCGCGTGCGAGAACACGTTGACGTACGAAAACACCCTGCCCCAACCTGCAACCTCTCCATCGCTCGTTTACCGCTTCTCGACGCGTAACTCACCTGTGAGCTGGCCAAACCGAAGCGTTGTACTCTGCCCGCCATGCCACGAGAAATCCAAGGTCACGCCAGACCGAGCTGCCGCAGGAGCTCTTGATTGCGGGCGATGTTGCGCAGCCGCTCCTTCTCAATGTCGGCGAGGTCTTCCTCCTCCTCCTCGGGCTCCTTCCGCTGCCGCGAACGCTTCTCGCGCTCCTCCTCGCGCCTATCACAGTCCCGGTATGCGCTCGCAAGCACTCCTTATCACCCCAAGGCTTCTCTCCCGCCCGCGGCGCGCCGCGCGACAGCGAACGGCTCGCCAGTGGCGTAGTGGTTGTTGATGACGACCAGCTCGGTCGAGCGGCCCTATGGCACAACGAGGTCGCACTCAAAGCCCCCGCGTGACGCGAGTTGACGCGTCAAGCGAGCGCGGCACCGACGCGTGCGGAGGCACCACCGAGACCAAGCCGAGCCCTCGCAGCTGGCCGACCACGTGGCTGATGGCCCGCGTCGCTGCGCGGCTGCGGATCTGCCACTCTCCGCCCGAGAGCTGGCCGAGCCACGGCCCGCCGTCTGCACCGCCCCCCTCGCCGCCCCCGACCGAAGGAACCCGCCTTACCCCCTCGCCATTGTCCGCGCCGCCCGCGCCGCTGGCCGTCGCCTCGCTGGCCGCCGCCTCGCCGGCCGCCGCCTCGCCCCACGGGACCTCGCCGCGCTCGAGTGCCTCCTCGAGGTCGCCCCGCCGGTCAAAGGAGTGCATCTCCTCCCCATTCGGCCCGTGCCACACCCAGCGCGGCCGCGGCCGGCGCCCCGTCTCGACGAGGACCTGGCAGGGGCGTCAGCAGTGACGGCGGTGAAGACGGTGACGGCGATGAGGACGGTGACGGCGGTAGTGAGCTTGGCGATGGGGAATGCGGGAGGCCACCTCGCGCCAGCCGGGCGGCGCGGCGAAGGCGGACGCGTCGAAGGGCGCGACCGGCAGCATTCCCTTGAGCGCGTCCACCGACACGAGCGGCTCCATCGCCACGCCGCCGAGGCTCCTGCTGCCGCCGCCATGCTTCCGCGGCCGCTCTTCCCTCCACGTCTCGTCCTCGTCGTCGTCCTCGTCGTCGTCGTCCTCCTCCTCGTAGTCCATGTCGCCGCCGTCGCTAGCGTCGCTAGTGGCGTCAACCTCCGAGCCCGACCCCTCACCCGAGCGTGCATTCGCAGCGTTCGCCCTCGCAGCCGCCGCCCGGCCGCTGCGGGCGCTCGCGCGCGCACCCCCCCGCGCCGACTTGGCTGCTTGCGCCTCTGCCCACGCCTCGAATCCCGCCAGCTTGAGCACCACCTGTTCACACCACCACGCCTGAGGAGGCGCCGTTCACAGACCAATGCCGACCACCACCTCACCTTCGGTGCAGCGCTGCCCCCACCCTCCGACGCCTCGCCGCCGCCGCCCTCCTCGGCGCGCCCCTCCTCGCCGCCGCCCTCGCCGCTCCCGCCCTCACCGCCGCCTTTGTCGCTCCCGCCCTCGCCGCTCCCGCCGCCGCCCTAGCCCTCGCCCTAGCCGTCGCCGTCGCCGTCGCCGTCGCCGCTGCCGCCGTCGCCGCCGTCGCCGCCGCCCTCACCGCCGCCGCCGCCATCGCCGCCGCCGCCATCGCTGCACCCTTCCCCAGTCTGGGTGCGCGGCGCGGGGCCGACCGGCCGCAATGCGAGGCGCCATGGCGGAGCATCGCTGCCCTCGGCGCCGCCGGCCGGCTCATCGGCTTGCAGCGTCTGCAGCAGCAGCCGCCCGAGCGCGCCTTCAATCGTCGAGGGGGGCGCCAGGCAGCCGCTCGCCGGCGAAACCAGCCAGCGGCGCACGCGGCCCTGCCGCAGCAGGCTCGACAGCGCGGCGCGCGTCGCCACCACAGGCACCAGCTCCTCCTCCGCCGCGCCCCGCTTGCCGCCGCCGCCTGTCTTCGCCCGCTTGGGCGGCGGCGCCTTGGCGTGAAAATCGTTGTACTCGCCCGCGATCGCCTCGGCAACCCAGACCACGCCGCGGCACTCCCCGCCGCCGCCGGCGCTGCCAGCCTGCTCCTCCCGCTCCGCCGCCGCCAGCCTCGCAACGACGATGTCGCTCGGCTTGGGAGCAGTGAGGGCAGCCTCGGCATAGCTGACCTACTCGCAGCGCCGGCAGTGAATCTACGCCGTGCCCAGCACAAAGCGCCGCCGGCTCTGCGCGGTGGACGTTCTGCGCCGCCCTGCGGCGAGGCCGGCCGCCCAAGCCCAGCTCCTCCTCCTCCTCCGGCTCCGGCTCCGGCTCGGGCGAGGGCGGCGCCTCTGCAGGCGGAAGCAAGCTGAGCCGCCGCTTGAGAGAGACGACCGAATGCAGCTTGGAGCCGTCGCGAGGATCGACCACGACCAGGTCGCCGCGAGGGGCGCCGCGCGCTGCCGCCTTTGGCGGGGAGGGACGCGCCGGTGAGGGACGCAGTGGCAGCAGGGAGGAAGAGGCAGCGGGGAGGAGAGAGCGATCGGGAGCGCAGCTGCGGTGAGGCCTCTGCCTTTCCCTTCGCCACCGCGCGCACTGAGAAGCCGATGTGCCACCCGTGCAGCTCGGTCTCCGCGGTGGCGCCGCCGGCGCGCACCGCCTCCACTGCAGCGATCACCTCCATCGCCTGCGCCTCGCTCAGCTCCACTGCCTGCGCCTCTCCGTCGGTCGGTGCATCAGCAGACGCGCCCTCTGGCTCCGGCGCCGGATCAGATGACGGCGGATCAGATGCCAACTCAGATGCCGGCTCGGGCCTCACAGCACCGACAGCTTCCGTCGGCGCCGTCGCAGCCGGCGCCGACTCGCCGACACTCAGTGGTCCTGCGGGCTCCTGCATGCGGCCCGGCGCGCGGCAGGTGCGAACGACTCTTTGGACCGTGAGCTTGCCTGTGACCGGTGCGGCCTCCGACGTGGGATGTCTCAGCTCCGATATGCCAGCGTGAATACCCGCGGGAGTCGGCATAACCAGGTTCGCCTTGTGAAGAGCTGGGGCGCGCCACCCAAGAGCCTCGGTGTGCGGATCGGCAACGGCGCGACGCGTCGATTGACGATCTATGCTTTTGACCCATCAGTCTCCCAACATGTGATATTAGTCAAAGAACTCGCTTCGCGGCGGTCCGCACGTGAGTCCCGCGGCGGCGCGGACGAGAGGCAATGCCTCTCCACACTCCTCGGGAAGTGCGCTCCGGCTGTAGCATCAGCGCGAGAGTCTCCTGTCTGATATTCTTCGCCTCTTTGTCGAGGAGCGCACCGGCTGGCCGCAGTACTGTTCCCGCCGAATCGACGAGCCCCTTTAGCCGCGGCGGAGCGCCGTCTGGGCAGACGAGCGGCCACATGAGCGCCGCGTACATCGGGTCGAACGAATCCACGTAGCACGGCTCGTCCTCGTCGCGCCGCGTGAAGAAGATGGTGCGCGGCTGACGCACGCTCGTCGCCGGCTCGACGGTGAAAGCTCGCACCGAGCTGGTGGCGCCCGGCCACTTCAGCACCAGCCGCGCGTTGCTGGTGCTCTCCTCCGCCCAGTTGATGAGCCGTGGCACGAGTGCGTTCTCCCTGCTCATCACGGCGTCAATCGTGGCAAGCGCAGCGGGGCTGGGTCGCAGAGCAGCGGAGTAGCGCATGCAGTCGTCCAGGCGCTCATTCGGGTCGTCGAGAAACGAGCGAGTGGAGCTACGCTCTTGATGTTGCTGATGATGGCGAACGGCATGCCCGTAACCTTGAGGTGCTGATAAGAGTCGGGGAAGCGATGCGTGCCTGCGGGTTGGTGGACG
Source organism: Emiliania huxleyi CCMP1516 (assembly GCF_000372725.1). Classification (NCBI taxonomy): domain Eukaryota; phylum Haptophyta; order Isochrysidales; family Noelaerhabdaceae; genus Emiliania; species Emiliania huxleyi. The sequence goes on from NW_005200011.1 coordinate 450,095, forward strand.
CGGGGGATGAGTCCCGCGCGTCGGGGTGCGCACGGCGGCGGCGTCAGGCGAAACCATCGCGGGTTACACACAGACTCTAGCCTGGTGGCCAACGACGGCAAATGTTGCGACGCCTCGACCAAGGACGACACGACGTGCGGCTTCGAGGTGCGCGGTGCTCTCTGCACCCTCTTTCGCGGGACGAGCTGCACGCTCGCGCCGTCGAGCCGTCGACTCTCCGAAGGGACAAAGGGACCTCCCGACTCGACGCACCTCAAGACACCGCGGTCCTTGCCGCCCCCAAGCAGCCCACCCTCGCTCATCGACCAGAATGGCGATCCTGATGGGCCAGGCCAAAATCCGGAAAGGCGCGACAAACGCTTGAGCGGCCTTGAGGTGTGGCAGACTGCACTGATTGTGACATGCCTGATCATCTTGCTCCTGTGCTGCTGCATCGTTTGCTACCTTCACCGGCGCAGGCGACGCTGGCATCCTCTAACCAACAACCATCACATCGAGGCGGCGTCACCGCACACACCGGGCTCGGCTAGCGGCGAGGGCACGCCTTCTCGCTTCAAGTCTCGCCTCAAGACGCCACGCACAGATGGAAGTAGCAGCGACCCTGAGGGCACTCCCAGGTCCCCGGTCTTGAAGACACCCCGCTCTGACACCCGGATCATCGGCGACCACGAGGAGGTCGCGCCCGCCGACGGGAGCTGGAGCGTCTTGGACGCGGCAGAGGCGCGGCCAGCTCGCAGCTCCCGTGCCTCTAGGCGGGACTCGCCGTGGCGAGAGTGGTTGCGCTTCTCGTGGGGCGGTTACCCTGAGGGTCGCGTCATGAGGATCTAGTTCCTCCCAGGGCAGGTCGGCCCTGTATGCCTGCGTGGCGGCCATAGTCTGAGGGTATCCTAAAAGTTCGGCCGATTTGGGTCAAAACCAAAACGCTAAAGCACGGCCGGCCGCGTAGATTTGGGGCAAAACACGACGACAAAAGTGGGCCCGCCCGGGGCAAAAAATGGTAAAAGTCGCACTCTCCCCTGACACCCGATCAAAAGCGTAAAAGCTAGAGCCGTAAAACAAAAAGCACCCGAGGCTCCAGAAACCTAACCCTCAGGCCTCAGACTATGGTGGCGGCTCTCTGTGTCTTGGAGGTGAGATAAAAGGCAGCGTCATTGACACACACGAGCGATCACATGTTGCACACGCCAGGCCTCAGACTATGGTGGCGGCTCTCTGTGTCTTGGAGTTGAGATAAAAGGCAGCGCATGTGGACTCGCCGAGACTCAAACGCATGTGCATGTCACAAGTACACGACCGAATTGCGCAGCGTGCCGATCCCCTCCACCGTGCACTCCACCTCGTCGCCATGCTTGAGCCACACGGGCGGCGAGCGTGAGTATCCGACCCCGGCTGGCGTCCCCGTTAGGATGATTGTGCCCGGGAGGAGGGTCGTCCCCTGTGAGCAAAACGAGATCAACTCGGCGGCGCCAAAGATGAGGTCTGAGGTCGACGAGTCCTGCATGGTCACTCCGTTCACGCGCGAGCTGATTGAAAACGAGCGTTTTGCCGCGCCGCCCTCGGCCGCCAGCAGTAGCGCCGGCCCGACTGGCTTAAAGCTGTCAAAGCTCTTCGCGCGGCTCCACTGCCCCCCACCCTTTCTGCCTTGCCAACGGCGCGCAGAGACGTCGTTACTCACAGTCAGCCCGCACAGAAAAGAAAGCGCCTCGGCGGGCGCGACGTCCTTGCAGGGGCGGCCAATCACCAGGGTTAGCTCGGCCTATGGGACAGTGCGTCTCGGACACGTCATGGACACGTGTCCGCGTGTACCGTGCAAGGTGGAGGCTCCGCCTCATAGTCCAGCTCCGGAGGATCGCGGCTCACGATGGGCGGGCACACGATGGGGTGAGCAGGACCGCCACCGCAGACACTCGCAGGATTCACGTGCAGAATGATAGGGAATCTTGGGGCCTCCTTGCCCACCTCCGCCGCGTGGGCGCGGTAGTTGAGGCCGACCGCAACGACAGCGGGCGGGACCTGCTGCGGCAGAGGCACCAAGGTCTTCTGCACTGTCCGCGTACCAGCAGGCTCCAGCCGGCCGTGCGCCACCGCCTCGGGCGCTGCAACCTGGAGGCTCATTCCCATCTCCGCAGCATTCGCGCCCTCAGGCAACACGCCCCAGCAGACTTCACCCCGCTCCGCACATGCAAAGCGGGCGACACGCACGCCTGAATACGCCCGTGAGATTATGCGGCGCATGGCATGGCATCGTACCATCCTGCTTGATCTCATCATTCCGGGCCCTAGAGGGCCCCGGCGCCGAACATTGACGTCGGGCAGAGCTAGGTACCTCGGAGTATCGCAGTTATGGTCCTGATACGACCTGTGAACGTGAACAGAGTGGTACCAGCACTGTGGGTCGTTGCGGCACGCAAGGGGGGCCTCCCGGACGTATGATCCTAGCCCAATAAGTTCCACGGAGCAGATTTGGATTTTTGACAGAGTTAATGCACTGCCCCCGCACGGTACTAATGGTCGTAGTTTTGGTCCCGGTGCCCTTCACGGCACCACACCGCCGCTTGAAAGCCCGAGATTAGCCTAGCAGTGAGTGGGCATCGCCTGCCGGTCGGCTTGGCACGAGCCAGGCATTTGGGCGGCCGTCGACCGAGTCCGAGCGGCGCCTGAGGTGGGTGCCACGGCGTCTGCACGAAGGCGTGGCGGGGTGAGGAGCCAATCCTATGATATAACATAGTGGGATCTGGTTTGTGCATACCTCTCCCGCGGGGAGCTCTCGCGCTGTCAGGTGCGTCGTCGAATACCATTCTTATCCAGCCGAACACTGGTACTCCTGACACCCTCTCACTCACGGCATGCGAACCGGGGTGTAGTTTCCGGATGGTCTGCCGCTCAGCTCTTGTCCTTGTCTGCCCGGTCTCGGCGCCTTGCCGCCGTGGCGCGCTGCCCCGCTGTCATGACTGTCTCGTCGTGAACTGGTGTCCCGTCTCTAGGAGTGCTGGAACTGGCAGGCGTCGCCGTTCCGGCACTTTCCCTGCTTGAAGAAGCGGCACTGGCGCTTGGCCTGCCGCTCGCTGCGGCCCACCTCTTGCGCCCCGCTCGGGCCTGCCCCCTGTGCGGCGCTGTCTTGGTTTGTCTTCCACTCGTCCCAGAGCTCCTCTTGCAGTCCCTTCCGGTGGCCCGGGTAGCTCACGGGGTACGCTTCGTAGGCCTCGCACGTCGTCACTGCCGGTGCCGGTTCCGGGAGCTTGGGCGCCTGGCCGCTCGCCCGCGCCCGCCACCCGGTGGCATAGCCCTCGACGCGGCCGAGGTCGTATCCCTCGTTGAAAACATCTTCGTCTGAGAATCCCGTGCTTGCTGTTCCCAACTCGGCCATCTGCCTCCCATGCGCATCTGATCACGACGGCCGGTGTGGCGTCGACCATGTCTTGCAGCCGACGGTCGTCGGCGAGGCGGCCCTCGCTGCATTCGCCCCAGGTAGAATCGTCCAATGGCACGTTGTCCTCCCTCTGGTCCTCGTGACCGTACCCGTCTGCCTCGCGATCGATCGGCGACCAGCCCAGCCACTCCTTGGCGCGGTCGACGGCCTCGCCGTCGTCCCACTCGCTGCACGAGTCGAACTCGTCCTCTGATTCGTACCCCGTGAACTTGTCTGACGCCCAATCGTTCGACTCGTCTTGAAGCTCGTCCTGTAAGTCTTCGGCGCACGCGGCGACGGCGTACTGCAGCATCGACCAGCGCGGGCGGTCGCCGTCGCCATGAAGCCAGTCTCGCAGCTTGCCCATGGAACAGAAACCAGAGGGCTGCAGGCCCACAAGCGGAGGAGCCAGCAGGGTCCTCGCGTCAGGAAGCAAGGCACGCGGGCGAAGGTCGGAGTTTCCGAGGAGCCGCGGGCCTCCACGCCTAGGCTAGGCATTCTCGCGGCTGGTTCACTCTCGGGAACAGATCCCTAGCCAAGATTTTCCAGTGTACGTACTTTTAGCTTACTGGGAGACAAGGGAGAGGGTTGTGTTCTCTAGGCCCCTAAAGGGCCCTACGCGCGGCGTGAGAGCTTGGAAGCGAGCTTTCTCTCCAGTGTATGTGGCTCTTACGTTTTTATACCTCGAAGAAAGAGAGGTTACATACAGGTCGGCGGGAGCTGCGGGACAAGATTCGTTAGCGAGAGATCGGCGGGAGCTGGGGACCAATACCAAACAAATCGATCAAACGTGTGTAGATTGCCAGTCAATTGCGGATGCAGAATTAGCGAGTGGCGCAACAAGTTGATTGAAAGTGTTGAACGACTCGCGAGTAAGACTGTACCTTAAGGTAAGAGGAAAGAGCAGTGCGGGCCGCGTCTCGCGAGGCCGCCGACAGGCAAAATCAGTTAGGTCTCTCAAGAACACGGACGCCCGGACGGCGCCGCGGCGGCCGGGGGAATTTGGGGTGTGAGCCATCGCGGGATACAGCGGGACACGGCGGTAGAGCTGTCACACGTTAACTTTGGGCCTAACAGTTGCACTATTGTTGGCTGAAATCCTCAACGTTGTTCAAGTGTTCTCCCCAGCCCAAGCTGCTACTGTTTGTTACTGTTGTTACTGTTGTTCAGTGGTCAGCAAGCAGAAATGCCAAAAAACCCGGGTAAACCCCGAAAAACCCGGGGTTTCCAGGTATTTCCGGGTATTACCCGCACTGGAGACGCTGGGACCTGGGAGATCGTCGTGCAGGGTCACTGGTAGGCCTTCCTTATTGTTGTTCAGCTGGCCTAACGTTAGCTACTGTTGTTGGGGAGCCCAACTGTTGTTCTGTTGTTACTGTTAACACTAGCAACACTGTGTTCAGCTCTTAACGTTTGACAGCTCTACACGGCGGGACACCGGGGCGGGATACACAGATCACAGTTACGCATGCAGGTCGGGGCGCCGTGCTTCTTTTCGAAAAGTCGCTTACTACTACTGCCCGCCGCATCTGCTCCGAGAGGGCCTGTGGTGCCGCTTGCGCCGCCAGCCGCGAGAGCGAGTAGTGTAACTAGCGCGCCGAGAGCCAAAAGCAGCCCCCCCCCACCACCGTATTTCCGCAAGCCGCCGTGTCGCTGCAGAGCCCACCATCGTAGTAAATTCACAGCATCCTCGAACACTTGCTGCAAGACCGCGTAGGAGCTACGTGAGATTCTTCTTTTACAGTAACACACGCGACGCCGCGCGAGTAAGCAGTGTCCGCCTACCCCCAATGATGTGAGAACGCGAGGCGGCGCCTTCGGTCCTGGCCCCCGCCACTTCTAGTGGAGTCTTCCAGAAACGCCGCATTCAGATACGCCGCATTCAGAGTTCAGTCTTGTGAAGGCAGCCGAGATTACTTCGTGCTTTGTCGTTTTGCAAGAGCTGCAGCAGGGGATGCAGTGGGGATTGGCCCCCCAGCAGGAGTATTTGGTCGGCCCGTCGTATTCGCTCTCGCATTCCATGCAGTTCGGTAGAAGCCGCAACACACAGCACGTCGCTGCGCGCCACGCGCAGGTGCGACAGACGGAGAGGGCATATACACGCGCGTACGTTCGCGCGTCCCTGCCTGACGATTCGGGATGGAAGTGGCGGGCGGGGCCGAAAGCGAAGCAAGGGAGGGCTCCGCAGGGGGACCCACATACCCGGGTACGTACAGACACAGACATGAGAGAGAGACTAGACACACACACACACACTCCCCTCATGCACGTCCACATATGTTTTCTTGTTGGCTCTCTCTTGCAGGCAGACCCGGAGGTGATACTGAAAGGCGCCAAAGGAGGTGGCAGACAGAAGAGGCTGGGGGAGGCGAACACATTGCGTCGCAAGGCAAATTTGAAAAACTATTTTTGAGCTTAGCCTTCGATGTTTTCAAAAATCTCTCTCGAAAAAAGAAAAAATAAAGCAGACAACCAAGGGAGGGATGGGAGGACGGCACGCCGCCACCACACAGGGATTTTAAGCTCTCTCTATCGATCTCTCGATGTTATGAAACAAACGCAAGGCGGACTATTTTTTGCAAGGCGCGGTACGAAGTAGACTCATTGCACGATCGCCGTGCAAAGCTCGCTTCCGAGCTCTCACGCCGCGCGTAGGGCCTTTAGGGGCCTAGAGAACACACCCGGTCCGGTTCCCCGGTCGGGGTGCCGGTAAAATCGGACGGTTTGTCTGGCTGTGGCCGCCCATCTCCGCAGCGCCAACGAGCAGGAAATGACAATCGTATACGATGCACAAGCGCTCGGAACGTTCCGCACGCTAATGACGCTGCGCGGTACAATGCTGCCGATGGTCTTCTCCTCTCCCATCTTCTACACGCTCGTGCTCTCGCACGTCGTGCTAATTGCTATGCATGAGGGGCAGCTTCCGCTGCCGCGCCTTTCCTTCTCGGCGGTGGGGACGGTGACGGGCTTGCTCACCTTCTTTATCGTTTTCTATGGCTCCCAATCCTACTCCCGCCTCAATATGTTCTTCGGCCACTGTGTCGGCATCGGCGGCGCTGTCATGGAATGGACTGCGCTCGTCCGAAACCACTTTCCAGAACAGGCTGTGGACGCAAAGTGGAACGCTGTCCGCCTCGTGCTTGCTGCAGTGCATGTCCACTACTACACTCTAAACGCGTCGGACGGTGGCTCGGCCATCTCGGGTGACGCTCCGCAGCGCAGAGAGGGAAATACTTCACACTAGTCGCGTCTCGCGACCTGGGGATCACACCAGTCACCTCACACGACCCGCTTGAGAAGGCTCTAACTGAGCTCCTCTGATGCTTCCTTCAGACAAGGAGTGGGCGATCATCTCCACCAAGCGGTCGCTACTCAACGCGGGTGAGACGGCCGCCGTCAAGACGTTCGGCGGCTACCAGCCGTTTCTTTTGCTCGTCTGGGTTGTGCTCGCGAGACAGCTACAGCGGAGAGGCAGCAGACTGACTGATGGGATCCTGCTGCAAAACAGGCTCTCGCGGAGGTTGAGGCGGTGCTCTTTCCGGGAGCCGCGGCCGGTAGCAGCACGCCTAGGAGCTACGACACCGATCTCTACGCCTGCTTTCGCGACCTGTGTTTTGGACTGCGCGGGCACTGCGGGCAGATGTCCAACTGGATGAAGCAGCCGGTTCCCTTCCCCTACTTTCACGTTCTCACGCTACTCCTGGTCATCGATCTCTTCCTCATCTCCTATGGCCTTGTCACGCTCGATGAAATTGAGTGGTTCCTAAAGCCCTTCTTCTTTGCGATTATCTGCATCTGCTTTCTGGGCCTGAAGGATGTGGCCATTGCCATGTCTGACCCATTTGGCGACGACGCCATCGACATCGACCTCGAGCTGCTGCTGATCGACGCGTACAAGAACGCGATCGCCCTGCTGCGCGACGGCAGGCCCTGCGATGGTCACCGCCTCCAGGGTCTGGCCAACCCAATCACCAGCGGCGCGGCGCTCTCGCCCCGCACGCCGCCCGCCGGGGGGCCGGGAGGGAGCAGGGCTGGGAGCAGCGCGACGGTGCGGCGACACGCGGTCGAGAAGCTGCCGCTCGCGATGGCGCCGGCGGAGCTGACGTCCGAGCTGATGCGCAACGCGAGCGAGTGTGGTACGCCGACAAGCGACCACGCCTGCTGATATTGATTATTGTACCCGACTAAGAATTCTTGTCTTGTTAGTGCCAGTGCGCGCTAGAGGCTAGTCCCGTGCCTAGTGTCGTGACAAGAGTCAAGACAGCGCTCAGCGGAGCAGAAAGGGGCGCCAGTCCGCGCCCTGACGAGTAGAGGCCCCGCCCACCCAGGGTACCCTCTCCGAGCACGCTTGGGTTCTTTCGAGTCACGCTTGGAACTAGGTCTCTTGGACCCTCGTGTTGGGAGTGTGAACGCCCTACTCATGAATAGAGAGAGAGGGAGAGACGTCTCGCTATTCTAGCGAGATGTCTGTGTGAACAGGGACATGTGCGGGACGTGTCAGGCCGGCTTGCTTATTGCTCTGTTTGTCGGACGTCCGCTCAACCGCGGCTTGGCTGATGTAGTCTTGCTTGTACCGTTCCTGTACGCCTCGGTACAGACCCTCGCTCCGTGTACAGCTCACAGCTCACTACACCTCGGTTCTGCTCCAAGAGAGAGACCTCGAGGGAGCGCTAGGCCAAGGTACTCGCCAGGTCCGTCAGAGGCTCGCCCCCGCGCTACGAGCCCAGGGAGCGTGCGTGTGCCTCTAGGCCTAGGTACTCGCCAGGTCCGCCAGTGGGGACAGAGGCTCGCGCTACGAGCCCCAAATGCACGAGCCCCCCGAGCCGGCACTGCAGCCGGCCGGGACGCTCACAAGCAGCCGGTCAGCCGGTCACGGCCTCACGGCTTCAGTTTGTTTGGTTTTGGCTGGTCTGCCCGGCCTGCTTGGCGTTCTGCTAGCGGCGCACATGCCGTGTGGCAGGGCTGCAGTCGCGGGCCAACTCGCAGCTACGTGGTTTGCAGTGTCGCTTCGATGTTGCCTGGCCGGCCAGTCGTGGAATGTCAGTGGCTCGGCTTGCATATCGGCTCCCGTCAGTGGCACGCTGCTCCTCCTCCGCGCCAGAGGATCTCGGCTGCTGGCAGACGCCGCCCTGCTGATGGCGGCGGCGGCGTTCTCGGTGCTCACCGCCAGCCTCTCCGAGGCGTTTGCCGCCGCCGCTCAGCGCAACGGGGCACACGCGCCGCCACTCCTCAGCGCGCTGACCGCGGCAGCCGCGCTGCACGCGATTGCATTCGCCGCGGGCGCCGCACCCAGAACGAGGGAGAGGAGCGGCGTCGCGCCGCACAGCGGTCGGCTATGGCGGTGCGTGCTCCAGGCCGCCTACGCGGCCGCCGCTATCGCCGCCGTCCTCTCCCTCGCACGAGGCGCTGGCCGTTGGCTGCTGCCTGCCGCTGTCCTTGCTGCTTCTCCGCTTGGTGCACGGCGCAGTCCCTGCGGCGGCGGCTGCGGCGGCTGCGGCGGCTGCGGCGGCTGCGGCGGCTGCGGCGGCTGCGGCGCCTGCGGCGCCTGCGGCGGTTGCGGCGCCTGCGGAGGCGCCCGCATGGTCTTGCGAGCGGCGCTTCGGGTGTGCGGCGCCGCCCTCCTCCTCGCGGGAGTGTATAGCGGCGCTCCGGCCGCTGCGGCCGCTGCCCTGCTTGCCGCCTCATGGCTCCGTGGCTTGCTTGGCGGCGCTTGGGAGATCGCGGCTGCGGATCGGGGTGGAGGCTCGCGCCCGGCGGCCTTGCTCGCCCGCCTTGTCCGCACCGCTGGCGCCGCCCTCCTCCTCGCTCCGCTCGGTCTGCTTCTCGCCGTCGTCGATGCCGATTCCTTGGGGCTACCGCCGCCCGAGGGCGGCGCGCCGGTGCGCCGTCGCACGCTTCTCGGCGTGACGGTCGTGGTGAGTCTCACCGCCGAGGCATGTGCGGGCACTTGGGAGCGTGGTGGATCGCGGGGCAGCGCCGCGCTTTACGCCACTCTCGTGGCGCTCTGCGTCGCTGACGCCGCCGCGGCCGCGAGTGGTTGCGGCCGGACCCCGGGCGCCGGCAGAGAGTCGACGTGGGGCGAGCTGATCCTCTCCGCAGTCTCGCGCAGCTCAGACTTGGGTGACGGGGCGGCGGAGGAGGCAGGGGGCGGCGGAGCGGCCGACGACCCGCTCCCGCTGAGCCGCGTGGAGGAGGGCGTTGAGCTGCAGCGAAAGGGGCGGCGCAGCGAGGAGCACAGGGAGGAGACAGGGTCGGGAGCGGCGGGGGCGACGGCGAGGGGGGCCACGGCGGCCGCGGGGCTGGTTGCGAAGCGAGCGACGGCCGACGCGAAGGGGGGAGACGGGCTGCTGCCTGCTCCGCCGCCCGACTCGTCACTCTCCCAGCCAGTTGCCCCTCCTCCTCCGTACCTCTTGCAGCGGAGGACGGACGGCGGCAGCTTGGAGGAGTCCTGGAGATCCTCCGAGACTCTCCCTTCGCGAGGCTCAGCCGCTCTTTCCGCTTCCCGGCTGATGCCGCTCCGCCGCGTCACCCTCGTCGACTCCCTCGCTGAACTGAGCGTTGTCCTTGCATCCTCGCCACCGACAGCTGCGAGGCGCACCGGCCGCTGCGCATTGCTCCTCGGCCGCCTCGTCGCTGTGACGGCCGCGGCGGCTGCGTTTGTCGCGTTGCTGCTGTGGGCAGCAGCGCACGACCCCCTCGCGGCCGACTGGGCGGAGCGGCACGCGCGGCTGCGAGGCGTCAACTTCGGCGGCTGGCTGGTGGCGGAGCGGTGGCTGGTCGGGCCGCCTACGGTTCCGGGTGTCTTTGAACCCTCTTCCTCGTGGGCGCAGGACGACGAGCACGACGCGTCTCTAGCGCGGCGCGGCTCCGGCACCACCGAGGCGGTGTCTGCCTTTCGTGACGTGTTCATCACTCGCGCCGATTTTGCCGCGGCGGCGGCGCTCGGCCTCAACAGCGTCCGCATACCGTTCGGCTGGTGGATCGCCGCGCCGACGGACGCTGCCGCCGAGCCATACGTGCGGGGTCGCGGGCTAGGCTACCTCGACGACGCGGTGCTTTGGGCGGAGGAGGAGGGGCTCACAGTGGTGCTCGACTTGCACGGCGCTCCAGGCTCGCAGAACGGAGAGCAGACGAGCGGCCTCGAGTACCCGGATTGGGACCCGAGCCATTTTGACGCCGACGCGGCGGTTTGGACTGTCGAGACGGTCGCCGCGCGATTCTCCAACCGCTCGTGCATCGTCGCCTTCGAGCTGCTAAATGAGCCGCGGCTGGGCACCACGGCGCTGCTCGAATATTACCGACGGGGCTCCGAGGCCGTGCGGAGGCACATGCCGCCCGAGCGGGTCGCGGTCGTCATCAACTTGTACTTCTTCCAGCACATGGCGACGCAGGCGTGGGCAAGCTTCGACTGGCGGATGCCGGCGCGCCGCCACCCAAACCTTGTGTACGACCTGCACACGTACACGTGCTTCCTCGAGCGGGGCCGCGGCAACGACGCCTCGCTGCCGCTGTGGCTCTACACTGGGCCGCTGGTTGAGCTCTACGCCGCCCTCCTTTCCATAACAGTCCGGCCCGCGTTTGCGGGTGAGTGGTCACTTTGCCTGCCCTGGTACGGCGCCGCCGCCGCTACCTTCCGCGCAATGAACCCCCCGGAGCAGCGCGCCCTGCGGACAGGCTTTGCTTCGCGGCAGGCGGACGCCTTGACGCGCGGCGACCGGCTCGGGGGTCACTTTTGGACATGGAAGGCGCCGCACGAGGACGACAAGGACTCTTGGGACTTCGCGGAGATTGTACGGCGGGGCTTCATCGGCCGGGGCGAGTGGGCCGTCTGAGACTGTGTGCGGAGAGCTCACAATATTCATCCCCTTCATGATGTCCATGGACCATGCTTTCTAGTACCCGCGCCCTCTTTTAGTCTTTTTATGGTCTCATGTCACATGTGTACCTCTTGTGATTGAAGAGAAACTATAAAACCGGGGCCCGATGACACAACGCTTGAAAAACCATTCTGACGAGCCGCCGAGCATACTTGCGTGGACGTTTCGGGCTCCTATCCCCCGCTCCGGATCCGTGGGCGATCGCACACGCGGCTGGGGGGCACGGCGCAAGGTGCCAGGTGGCGCTTACCACTGAAAAGGAGGTTTTGGAGCCCCTATAAACGCGTCACAATAGCCGCACGTTTGCACTCGCCGTGCCTTGCCATCTCCGAGCCGCGCCCCCTCCTTCAGTTTTGGGGCGAATCGGGTGCCGAACTCGGCGTCAACAGCTTTGGCTCGACATCTTTACTTTGTGTTTTGTTGCCATTTTGGCGAGAAACGCATAAGCCGCCCCAGCGAAATGGCCGATACGGCCGGAATCGGAGGCAGCGCCGGGGCGGCTTATGCGTTTCTCGGGGTCGTGTGGTTTAGCCGGATATCGACCTGGTGTCCCGTGGGGAAGGTTTTGAGCTGCCCCAAAACGGAAGGGCACGTCCTGTTCACGCGATGGCCAGCCGTGGGGTGAGCCCGAAGGGTCGGCGAGAGTCGGCAGGCCAGCAGAGCCCTTGGTCAATATTGGCTCTGACGCCGTGCCAGTAGTCGGCGCGCCGCGATCTGCATACCTGTTCGTACCTCTACAGTTGCGCGGCCACGTGTATTGCTGTTCGGCGAGCCGCGTTCCGCTCACTCGACCGTGAGGCCAGTTGGCGGGCGCCCAAAGCGCCTGGTTTGTGCGTCGAGCGGTGAGCTCACAACAGACACCGTCCGAGCCCGATGCACGCCAGGCGTCTCATTCCAAGCCCACTACGCATTCCCACGCGCTCAGGCGCCGCTCGAACCCCACCTCTTTGAGCCGGTTACCCCGCGGCAAGGCAACTCGGCGCTCTCGATGTGCGGTGGAGGCGCGTGGGCTTGCTCAAAAGGCATGCATCTGTCGGAGAGCGTGCCGCAAGACCTGATGTGCCTCCGCTCCAGGTGTGTGGCAGTTCGATGGATCCAGCCCAGCGACCTCTACGTGACGATTGAGGACTGCTCTTCCCCTTCGGCCGAGCCTCCAGTCCCTGCCACCGTGCACCTGGCGCCAGAAAGCTGCATTTACATCCCGCACGCGCGATCGGCAGTCGAGTTACAACCCGCAGCTGTGCTGTGTGCGCGCGCACTCGAAACGTGGTTCGGCGATCTCTCGGCGACCACTCGTCGACTCGCGCTCAGACGCGAGGTGCGTGCTCGCCCGGTCCCCCGTGAGGGGACTGGGCCATTTTTAGCGAGATCGGGGAAATCACTCTCATCGCCCACCACTCACCCCTCCCTCCCTCTCCCGCGCCGCCGTATCCGGTCCTAGCCTGCGATACATTGAGACCTCACGCCCCGCGACTGTCTCCCACGCTCGCAGGCGGGCGTATCTATCCGCCGTGCCACTCCATGCATGATCACCGCTGGGGGCAGCGGTGCTCGTGCGACTGCGGATTCGGCCTCACCTCACGCGCTCTGGCCTGCAGCTGCACGTTGCCGGGGGCCATTCTCGAGCCCTCTGGCGAATGGGCCCAAATCCGGGCTCTGAGCACGCCTACTGCTGACGATCTATGTAGCTAGTGCGGTGGGGTCTGGCGCAGGTGCGCGAGACCGTCGCCACAGGGGGGGACGCGCGATTATGTGGGCGCTTCCGAGGGGGCGAAACCGCGTGTTCAAGGGAAACCAGGCGAATTGCGCCCCCAAAATGGTCCTGAGCGGCTCCCACAACCTCCCCAACACCCGAGGTGCACGACACGACCGCTTGTTCGAACATTAGCGACACAAGTAATTAATCATGTGGGTGTGTCATCGTGCCGGGCAGCGGGATTTCTTTTTGGAAAATACCCAAAACGCGTTGCGAGAGAGCAGGCCGCACACACTGCTCGGGGTACCCCCTCACCCCCCTGCACATGACCCCCCCCCCCCCCCACCCCCCCCCGCCAGCGCCACGCAGCAGGAGCGCTCTGCCTGTGGGGAGGGCTGGGCGTCTGACAGACAGCTCTGTAAAACCTTTTCGCATGCCGATGCGTTGCCGTTGGCCAGACAGCTGTTTCCTGTTACGTCTTCGGTCCCCGCGGGAAGCCCGCGCATAGGACAACAACGTCTGTCCCACACACACACAGACGCGCACATACATCATGCTCGGGCACACCCCACAGTGTAGTGGTGTGAGTACACAAGTACTAGCAGAGTGCACACCTGCCTTGGCGGGTGAGGGTCGTAAGAATCAAAGCCTCTTGGTGCCAAACGTGCTCGAGCGCGCCGAAGAGAGACGATCTACGCTGGGGAGTTAGCGAAAGTCGCACGGGCAGAGGGGAGACCGAGGCCTCCGGCAGTCCGCACCGCCTCGCGAAAGGGAAGCAACGATCAACTCCAGATTGGACTTGGGTGCGCCGAGCGCCGGCGCGTAGGTCGCGACCGACGCGCAGCGCGGGCACAGGAGCGCCGCGGGTGCCGTGCCACTAACCTGGTTGTGCCGGGCAGGGCAGTGCTTGAATGACCACATCGCTGGCGCGGTGAGCACCGCGATTGCCGCGACAGCACGGTGGCGGGCGAGCGCCGCCAGCGCGGGCGAGCGCCGCCAGCGCGGGCGAGCGCCGCCAGCGCACGGGCGCGCCGCGGCGTGTGGACGCGTCCCGCCCAGGTGCCGAGCAAGCTCGCACCTCGGGCGCTACGCGCGCGTGCCGGGGCGGCCGACTTTTCCAGCCACGACATCGGCGTTCCAGCGTCTTTTGTTCTATCCAGACAAGTCTTAACCCTGGTAGGTGGATTGTCCAAAATACGTCAGCCTCGCACGCCTAGCGCTAGGTCTGACACCCGACCGCCCCCCCCTCCCTAATATTAACCGGTCAGAGTACATTTTGGCCGGCTAGTGTTAGGGAGGGGAGGCCAAAAAACGCATATTTTTGTCCACCTACCAGGGTTAATCAGCTGGACCGAATTTTACCAAGTTGGACGCCGTTGGACGTATCCAGTGTTCACTGTCTACGTGTAGCGACGGGCGCTGCGCGATAGCTGCTTTGTGGGTCCCGTGAGCCAGGTCGGCGTCGGGCTGCGCAGCCGGTCGCTAAATGTTCGCTCGCCGTGGTCACAAGCCATCGAGGAAGCCACCATACCAGGGCCACAATCGCGTTGCGGACCAGGTTTGTGACCCTGGCGGTGGCGAGCCTTTGGCGCACAGCGTGAGCATGCCAGCACGGCTCGCATCAGGGCTGCACCCGTTGCCGAGCACCTCGTGCACTCCACACGGATCGGGTCATGCCACGAGCCCGCTGCGCGGCTGCACCGAGTGGCTCTCTGTGGCAGGGAGTGCACTTTTATGCCACATGTTGGCGTTGCCTCGCAGCATGCTGAGTGGGCCTTCTGTCTCTGAGGAAGAACCGAAATGCGAATTCGCGCCCTGCCGATCTCCGAGTGGTCAACCGGAGAGGTCTGTGGACACGTGTGCAGTCGAGGCAGCCGCGATCGGCGCGTCTCTGGCATCTGCGTGGTGAGCACCCTGGCGGTATGCATGCGCAGCGCATGCGCAGCAGCCTCAACGCAGGGCCAGATGACGTGTCCGGTCGGAGGTGGAGCGCTACCAACGGCTCGAGAGGTTCCTCGCGGGTCGAATTCCGTCCACGCGCACGCGTCGGGGACCCGCTCAGCAGCACAGAGGGGTATCTGTCGCGTCACAGCTATCGTGTGCTGCAGCATCCGGCAAACCAGTGCCGGCTACTGGCCACCATCGATACGCGGAGAACCGCTTGCACGAGTCAGCCCAGAGGCGATCGATGGGCGGGAGAGGCCTTTGGCACGGACATACAGCTCGGGCCCGACGGACGGCGCGAGGGGGCGATCTCGCGCGGTCCAACTTTGGCCTGTGTGAGGGCGTGAACAGGGGAAAAGCCGCGCTGGTTTTCTTTTTTACTATGTAAAGGCAGGCTTCGCAGAGGGGAAATCTGTACTCTCTTCTGTACTTTGAGGACGGGTACTTACAATATATAACGTCCCCAAAGTACAGCAAAGAGTACAAAAATAGATATGTAGGAAAGCTTGCGTCAGAGAATCTCGCGAGGATCTGGCGCGCCTCAATTGAACGAACCCACGCCGAGCGACGCTCCCGGCGTGCGGATCTTGCTTGACAGGTGCCTCGCTGCGTGCGCCGCTGCGCCTGCGCTCGGCCCTCGCTGCCTGCGCCTGTCTGTCAGCCTGAACACGCTCACGGCGCTCGCGGCGCAGTCACTGCGGCTGGTCTGAGCGGGCGGCATGCTGCGGCTCCAGACCACACTGCCACTGCAGTCTCTGGGCAGAGAGGAGCCAGTACTCCTCTGTTCAACGCATAGGCGATCGCAACTCGACCCCTGCCATCGCGCTGGCGCGTGCTGCCGCTCCTTTCTGCGCGACAGTTCCGATGAAACCGTGCTCCCCTCCCGTGACGGCCCGAGCCTCAACTCCAGGCTCAGCTGAGAGATATACTGCTACTGGTGGCTGAGCGTCGGAGGTGCCCTCTCAGCTATGTGTCTTGGTCCGTGAGGACCGTCTGCCAGCTCCCCTGGTCATGCGCTAGCCGTCTAGGCCGATCGGTCCCCGGCGGCCGTATTTGTGTGTTGCTGCTGCGGCCTCGCAGTAGCCTTGCCGGGCTGCCCCCAGCGAAAGATAACTTCAACAATCACTTCAACACTGGCGATACGGCAACCGCTACACGAGCATAGGTCATACGCAACACGTGGGCAGCCTCCCCCCCCGTGAAAAGTCCATGAGTCGCCGTCAGGCCGTCGGACTGGGCGCCAGTGGTGTGCAGCAGTGATTCCCGCAAGTCGCCTTGGTGCTCGCGATAGCCCTCGCCGCCCCTCACTTCGCCCCCGGGCCAAGCCTCCGGTGCCGTGTCTACCCCACAGCCCCCGATTTGGACGCCTGAGGCTCGGCTGTGTCCGGGTGTGCATGAAAAACGAGAAAACAGGCCTTTTTGGGAAAGCCGACTTTGCCCCTTAAAGGCCAAGGTAGGCCCTCATCAACCGCCAGCAATCGGCACGACGAAGGTGTATTGGGCTCGAAGGCGCGGTGAACGCAACCGGCTTGAGCGTACCACTGCTCACACGAGTGAGCGGGGGCGGGGGGGGGGGGGGGGTAAAGGCGGGAGCTAGCTGGGTCAGGGCTCTTGTCCTCCCCCCCCCACCCCACAGCTTTGCCTTTAGATGTGCAGGGGGGGTACCGAGCAGGGGGTTTTCAAAATTATTCTCTGCGTGAGAGGGCTTGGTTGTAAAATTCTTCTAATTCTCATGAGAGGAAACTTCGATCGTATCCGGACCTCGTGCGTCCTCGAAACCGTTGACAGTGGACATATGGCAACGCCGCTTTGGCGTCGCTCGCCCCGCGTTCACCGCGGCAGAGACGACGTAAATCCGTGGACGTGGAGTGAAGAGGGCAACTTCGAAGCGAGTGACGCGGTGACGGACAACGATGGAGTCCAGGACGGCAGCAGTCGCGGCCGCGGGGCTGTTTCGGCAGCCGGCTACTTCACAAAGGAGAGGGTCCACTCTGCAGGCCGACTGCAGGCCGCCTCACAGACCGAGTACGATGCGGGAACCGCGGCGGTGAGGGCGAGGAAGGCAGCCAAGACGGCGGCGGCCAAGGAGAAGAAGGCTGAGGGGAAGGCCGTTGCAGCGGAGAAGAAGGCGTGAAGACCTAGATGCAGAATCTGAGCCTCTGTATGACTATTGGCAGGGAAGGATCCGCACCCCGGCTGGCGTCGGATATCAACGGACGGCGTAATCGTGTAGAAATGACGCGGTGATTGAATACAGAATGCATCCCCCCCGGTAGGCCGATCGGGCTGCGGCGAAGGATGCCGCCAGAGAGCGGAAGAGTGCGGCCGAGGCGGAGCGTAAGAAGGAGGTGGAGAGGAAGGCGGCGCGAGCAGCAGCGGCAAGGGAAGCCCCGGAGAAACGCGGCACAGCGCGGCGCAAAGCTGAGCCGCAGATGGCTGCCATGGCGCCACCGCAACCGTTTTCAGACAGCGAGGTAGCCGAGGCGATGGCGAGGGTGGCGATGCGGGAGGCGTTGGCGAACGGCGGCGGCGATGCGATGGGGGAGAACCTGGGACAACGGCCGATACCCGAGCCGAACCCCTCTGTTGACTCTTCCGATGATCAAGAGTCGCCCGGCCCCGATCGTTACGAGGCCACAAACTTTAGCGCTTGCAGTGGCCTCTCGGCAGCTGCAACGGGGGGCTGCGGTCAGGCAGCGGACGCGCTTTCAACGGACGCAGCGCATGCTACGGAAGAGGAGAGGACGTACGTCTCGAAAGCCGCAGTGGCCGCTGGGTCTCTCTGGGGAAGGGTCGCTGCGTTGCGCGGCGAGCGCGACCGGGATGACAAGGCCCTTGTCCCCATCCCCCGGAAGTCCCAACCTTATCTCACTCACTACTGACCCTTCTGACTCTTCTACCCCACACTGCTCTCCGCTATCGCTGTCACGGCCACCACCCTTCCACTGCAGGACACCGTCGACCTCGAGGAGGTTGACGCAGCGGTCGCGTTCAGAATAGCCTCGAGCGGGAGCGCCGACTGCGTGATCCGTGGCGTGCCAAACGGGCCGCGCCTAGCCAAGGGCCGTCGGGAGACCCTCCTGATCGAGCTCTTCGATTCGCTGGATTGGAATGGCAGCGGCTTCATAGGAAGCGACGAGGTGGACCCCTTCATCTCGAATCTCGGGCCTTCTCAGACATTGCGCGGGTGATAGGCCGTGACGAGTGGTGCGCCATCTACCTCGACCCCGACGACGCGCGGTTGGCGTCGGACTTTGACCGGATTGCGGCGCATCGCGGGGCGAGAGACGGCGCCGCCGACACTGTCCAGATGCACGAGTTTGTCTCTTACTGTAAAGACGCGTTCGCCGGCTGGGACGACAAGACCTTCTCCTTCGTCACGCGGCGCCTGCTCCACTTGGCGCGTTGTGCATGTCGCCCTCGTCCGCCACGGCTGACTCTTCACCACTACTGTCTCTTCCTCCATCGTCATCCCTCTCGCCACTGCTATGACCCTACTATCACTCTCAACTTTGCTCTCAGGCGATGAGTCAGAAGAAGACCACTCGGGCAGCCAGGTTCGCCGCTCCGCCGAGCAAACCCGAAGCCAGCACGACCGAAACCAGCGCGACCGAGGTCAGCAGCGAGGCGACCCGGGCAGGCCGATCGGAGGTTGTTTGCGAGCTGCCTGAGAGGCCGGCGGCAAAGGGCGAGCCGAAGGCGCTGCCAGTGCCCATCTCCCGAGCCGCCTTGAAGCAGGAGGCGCGGCCGGAGAGGTCGGCTGCGACGGCTGGGCCGGAGTTGTCGGGCGGAATCGCGCCCACATCCAGCTACGTGCTCGTCAACGACCCGCCCTGGCCAGCCGACATCAAGGCGATTGCCCCCTTGCCGTTATCGGTGTTGATCGCAGCACTTCAACTTGCGTGAACAGGTCGAGCGCTTTTCCGGCGAGTCTAGCGCTCGTGCGGAGGCGGACAAGCTGTGGAGCTGTTGGGTCCTCTATCGTGAAGGCGCAGGCTCCTGGACGAAGCCGCCGCTCGCAGCCTCACCTCATCCCATGCCTCCTCCGACGTCTGTCGCCCCATTCCCTCCCCAGTTTTTTCTCGCCTTGCTTTCCGCCCATGGTCAAACTCTGCTCTGCTCAGGATCCACCGCGTATGTCGAGGTCAGCCGCGGGGGCTTTGGCGCGTCGCACGGCAAGATCACGCAGTACGTGGATGCGAAGCTACAAGCCGTCAAGCGGGTGGCACTTAAGAAGGAGGCGATGGAGATGGTGGCGGAGAATGGCTTCACTCCTGATCTCAAGGAGGCACAAACTCATCGATGAGCTAAGCTCAGTGCGGGACCCATGACAAGCCCATCGACACCTCTGGCGCCCCTGTCCCACAGGAGCTCCTCGAGCTCTACACTGTGCACGACCAAAGCATGCTCCGCCACACATCGAGCCCATTGCCGCTTCCAGCACCACCGCCATCTGTGCCCCCCCCCCCCCCCCCCCCCACACCCACCCACCCACCCACCCACGACCTCACAGGCGGCTTGCCTGTGGACGGCTTTGCGCGGCGGCGGTTTGAGCTCCTCAAGGTGGCCAAGGCGGCAGCGACAGCAAACGCCTGGAGCGCCGCCTCAGTGCCACTTCCCAAGGCACGGACGCCTCGGGCGTGGACCGCGGGCAAGTATTTGCTCGTCGCTGGGGCGGCCGACATGAAGATCCAACGGCGCGAGCTAGATACTGCAGAAAGGTTGCCACCGGCGCGAGTAGCAAATCACCGCATTTTTGCACACGATCCCATCTCACACGGTGTTGAAATAATTATCCCTGAATGCAGGTTCGCGCGGGAGGAGGCGGCACGCGCAGCGGCGCACCGGATGTGGAGCTGCTGGATCCTCTACCATGACGAGGGCGACTCCTTCGCTGAGCTCGGCCGTGGCGGCATAGGCGCAAACCCAAACGCAGTAGTCGTATCAACCCGAAGATGGCCCGCCACCCGGAAGCATCACAGAGCAGACAGTCGTCTCGGTCGTGTCTTAGGCACGACGCACAGTGGGCTTGCCCAGTACGTGCACGGCCCGCTGCTGAACGCCAAGCGTGCGTGGCTCAAGCAGGCGCGGGCGCAGGAATACAAGGAGAGGCTCGAGGCCAAGGAGAGAAAGGAGGCCGAGGCGAGGCTTGAGGCCGAGGATTACGAGTTGCGCGCATGACACGCGCTAGAAGAGGGGTGAGGAGGCAACGGTAGCGGTCCTGAGACGCACGCGGCGCGCAAGATCACTGCTGCCGGAACACAAAACACACTCAACAGCCGTTGGTAAGCCTGTCCGAGGCACTGGGAGACAGAGGGGAGTTGAGGGTACGTAGAGTCGAAGGGAACTGATATTGTCTATTCTCCTTCTCTCTAATACCCTCGGACACGTCCCTCCCTGTCCTCTCCACTGTTCCTCTACTTTTATATAATATCATTATTTCTACGGGCTACTACGGCTCTATTCGCGCTGTTGCACGTTTCGGTCATGCTCATGGGGGTGCGCCGTCATTGTGATGCGTAAAAAAGGAGAGCCCTAAGAATCAAACGGACAACTCCCTGAGCACCGGCGCGGGCGATCCGCCCGACATCCTCCTCTCGTCTGCAAACTCTTCGCGCCTCGCGCCGCGGACGTACTCGAAGGCGGCCTCGACGCTGCAAAGGCAGTAGCCGGTCTCGCCCTGCATGTCGTTCAGGGGCACCCCGCCCTGCATCAGCTTGAGCGCAGGCCTGCTCACAACCAGGCCATGTGAGTAGACGCCGTTCGCACCTCCAGGAGGTCTGCATCGCTGGAGGGCTTGCCAGCCATGCGGGAGGTCGGCGTATATAATCACGACGACGAGCATCGCGAGCAGCATGTCCGCGCCGGAAACTTCGTCGGCACTCGCACTAACGCCTAGTGACGCAGCGCTAGCTGTGGAGGGGGCTGACACCTTGGCGCAACTCGGCTCTCTCTCGGGAAATCACGCTGCGGCATCTCGTCATGATTCTCAGCACTATCTCAGTGCACCTTGCGGCATCTCGACCGCCGCCCGCACCCTTGGGTCGCCCCCTCTCTCGCAGAACTCGGCAACCGTGCGAACGAACGCGCGCATGCGGCTGAGGTAGCGGTGCGCACAAGGCTCTGCGCCCATTGCCCCAAGCTCGTCGAGAGCACCCCGGAGAGGCGTGAGTACGACGCCCGCCCCCTTGCTCCCCTCGAGGAGCCTCTCCACTCCCAGAGCCGATGGAGAAAGCCGCCGCATCCACTGCTGCTGCTGCTCGAGGCGCCGCTGCTCGCTGCGGAAGGCGTCTGCGAAGCGAGCCAGGAGTGGCTCGTGCACGCGCGGCAGCATGACGCAACCGCACAACATCGTCGCCCGCCTGTGGGCCCGTGACGCGCCAGCCCCATCTGTGACTGCCGCCTGGACGAGCCTGCGGCCGAAGTAGCGAGGGAATGCGGGCTTGGATGGGACGTTCGGCGGAGGGGAGGGGCGGTCAACGGCTAGCACCGACCTGCTGGCCAGCATGGCCACGCCGTCGAAGGCGAGCTGCTGGCTCCGCTCGGCCGGCAGCGCGGGGTTGCGAGCGGCTGCCGTCACCGCGCTCTCCCACCGGCGCACGAGCCGTGCCTCCGCGCTCCCCTCGCTGAAAATGATGCGTCCGAGTAGATGCACCGCCGCCTCCTCGGAGCACCGCTTCGCCGCCTCCGCCGCGTCGACTTTGGCTCCCTCCTCCCGCTCGAAGTTCGCAGCGGCATCGATCCCCTCGCGCGCAGCGGCGCCCTGCCACCCCGCGGGAGGCCAGCTCCAGGCGGGCCGAAACTGAGTCGGCTCGGCGGCGAGAGCCACCCCCTGCAGCGCCGTCTCCTCGCCCCGCGCTGCGGCGAGCGCCTGCGGGATAAGGGTCGAGGCAAACGGGCGTTTAAAGAGGGCGTCGGTTTGCGGGTTGTGCGATGCAAACGGGTCCGCAGAGGGCCTCAGGGCTGCTAGCGCGCAGGGCGTCGAGTACCTCATCGACCAGGGCTCGAAGCCGCGCGGAGAGAACGGCACAGGGCTGCGCACCAGATTGCTACGAGCGTGGCTGGCTGTGGTACTATCTTGCGGGAGTGCCTTGAGCCGAGGCTTGGTGCACTCACTGATGGCGTCACGACCGTATCGTTGACGAAGAGCCGCCTTCACCTCCTCGTACCGTCTGTCGCGCCCATTACTGTAAGGGATCTTGGCAAACTCGCTCGCCGCAACAGCCCACATACCACCATCGGCGCCACCCTCCGCGTCGCCGAGGAGAAGCCGCGCGAGGGTCGCCGGCCGCCCTGCCAGACGCGCAGGCACCGCGGCCTCCGCCGCCGCCACGCCCTCCTTCGCCACCTTGAGCGCAGCCTCGGCGGCACTGGCGCGCAACCGAGCCTCCTCCAGTCCGACCGCCGCTCGCAGCGCAGCTGCGACCGCATCGGCCCAGCCCACGGCGTCACGCTGGGGCGAGGAGGAGGAGTGGGTGGGAGGGAGGCGGGACGGGGCAATAGGGTGAGCAGCGCACCCGCGCGAGGAATGCGCCGTGCGTGCGTGCGACGTAGGCGTGGTTCTCTTTAAGAAAATCGTCGTCGACCCCATCAAAGGCGAACGCCTCGGCGAGAGAGGACTGCAACGCCTCCAATGATGACTCCGGCGCGGTGGCATCCTCACCGCAATCGTCGCCCCGAGTCCTCACCGCGACTCGCTTGGCGGCGGCAACAGCTGTGTCGAGAAGGCGCAATCGTCGACTGTGCGCCACGGAAAGAGTCGTCCGCTCGATCTTGAGTCGTACAAGCTGCGCCCGGAAGTATTCGGCACCGCAGCGGCTTCGCTCCTCGACCGCCTCTGCCACGTCACTGCGGTACGACTCGCGCAAACTCTGTGCATACAACGCAAGTTGCATGCCTTCGCGGTGAGCCGTGACCTCTAGCCGCGCGATGCCAGCATCGCGAGCCTCAACGGCGCGGGCAAGCTGGAAACATGCCTCCTCCTCTCTCTGCGCCGCTGAAGGAAGCCGCGCCGCACGAATGTACTTGGCCTGCAATACCCGAACGCGAGCACGCAGGTCGACGCGTAAGCCCATGCGAGAACGCAAGGGGCCGGCAACGAAATAATTTTTCAACGAGCCGCTTTTCGGCACCGCCGCCGCCGCCGCTGGCGACGAATGCGCGCGCCGAAATTCTTTTTTCCGCACCTTCCCAGGACGCCAACCCCACCGCTATCTCTGAGCTGAGCTTGCGGCCACCGCTGCCAGCCGCTGACGTCCCTTTTTCTTGTGTATGTGGCTCTACGCACAAGAATTTCTTGTTGGTTTCCTAAAATCTCTCTCTCTAGAAGACACTCCGAATATTCTTTTTTCCGCAAGGTCGATACGTCCCTTTTTCTTGTGTATGTGGCTCTAATCACAAGAATTTCTTGTTGGTTTCCTAAAATCTCTCTCTCTAGAAGAAAGTATCACTAATGCGTAATGGAATTTCTCAGTGAAAGAAAGAAAGAAAGAAAACAGACAACCCAAGGGAGGGATGGGAGGACGGCACGCCGCCACCACACAGGGATTTTAAGGAGAGGTGTGTGGTGCGATATCCGTCGCCCACCCTAGGGAGTCTGCCTCTTCCTATCTCTCTTCGCAGTCTCTCGCCGATTCTCGCTGCAACCTTCATGCCCAGTCAGTGATCAGTGTGCGAGAGAGTTTTTTTTCCGAACATTTCTTGTTGGTTATCAAAATCTCTCATCCCCTCCCACGTAACTTGCGTCCCTTTGTGCAAAATTGGTTTAATTAATTAAACGTTTCCAAAGAAGTGGCAGCGCGCGAGCATCCCGCACGGGGGTACACTCTTACTCCTCCTCCACCTTGTCGAGGGTGGTCATGGGCAGCACGTCGGCGGGGTCGGCGAGGTTGGTGACGGAAAACTTTTCCGCAACCTCGTCCATGTGATATTTCGGGCTCGCGAGCAGGTCGTCAAGGCCACGCCTCCGCCGGTAGGTGTGCAGGTTCTGCCGCGTGCCATCCACCCACGCGTCGCGCCCCTCGACGGTGTCCGCGATGAACTCGTAGTCGGCCTCCTTTCGGTCTAACATTTGAATCTTCCACCGCGACGAGGGCTTCCTGCCAACGATCTTGGTCTCTCCGGTCCGCGCATTGACTTCTTTGACCACCTCGTGCGCAACCGCCAGAACGTACCTGACCTTGCTAAAGTGCACCTGCTTGCCTGGGCTTCGTGTCGCCTTGGTGTTGGCGCCGTCTTCGACATGCTTGTACAGCAGGTAGTCGTCGTGTAGTGAGAGCTCGCGCATCTGTCGCGGAGTGGACAAAGAGGCGGTGCAGAGGCGAGAAGGGTGTTGGTGGGGATGTGCGCGGGTTCGGGTGGTGCACGCGCACGTTCTCTTGCCGGATCCCCATGAAGGCGTGCCTCGCCACCTTCTTCTGCACCTTGGAGCGCTCCATCGTTCGCCACACCTGAGGAGCAGAAGGCCAGGCGAATGACCGTTGATGCTAGAGCACAAGGCATCCGGCTTGGCGGGCTGTAGACAGCGAGCGTGCGCGAAGTTGCGTGTGCGCCACGCCTGGTCCCGGTTGTGCTTGTCCGCCATGAAGTCCTTGAGCCGCTCCATTGGCGCCTACGATGGAAGGTAAGACAACACGCTGACACACGATGGGGCCTGGCTAACACATGGTGGGACCGTTGGGCGATACCGAACAGAACCCGCGATTGCACATTATATAATGTGCAGTCGCAACAACGGCACGAGTGCGAGAGGCGGCTGCACGCGCGTGAGATGCAACGGCGGGGGCGGGGGAAGGGGCGGTTGCAGCGCGCTTTCCGCAGCTTGATCAGAAAGTGGATCACAGAGAGCATCCCCGGCATCGGCTTGCCCTCTTCGTTAAATGCATCCGCGCTGCAGGGCGGCGAGGGTGAGGGGACCCGATGCGTAAGGCGGGGGAGAAGGCTCCCACGGCAAGAAGGCCCTGGGGCCGACGCGCTGGCATGTGCTGGAGAGCTTGCGGGCACTATCCCGCACCTGGCTTTGGCGGTGACTCCCCTGTCAGAGGACTCCCCTGGAGTCTTGATCGAGAGCGGCCTGGTGGAGGTGTCGCTCGAGTTGCTCGTCCGCGTAGCGCTTGCCTTCGACCCGAGGCAGCGGGAGACGCAGCCACTCATACCACGTCGTCACCGTCCTCGGTCCCGGTGAGCAAGCCGGGGACGCACGACCGTGGGTAGCTCTGGCAGTCCTTCGTTGATTTGGGAGGCATTATGGCGTTTTTTACTGAAAATCGTGAAGGCAGAAGATCGGCTCGCGAGGGTGAGCACTTGAGCACTTGAGCACTGGATAGGGTCGATTCCGCATAGTACGGGACCCCTCCGATCGTCTCGCCCTGCTCCCTCACTGGAGTGTTCGTTGGGGGGGGTCATAATAAACACGGCACAGGAACGAGGTGCACGCTGCTGAAGCGAGGGTGGGCTAGTCTGAGTCCGATGCGTCGTAGTGCAGCGCTTGCGCAGGCACGGTTAGCGGTGCGCATAGTCCATAGACCATAGTGGCTGAGCCCTGGCTGTCAGGCTGTCAGGTGCTGTCAGGTGATCTGTCGGGCTGTCGGGCACTGTCAGGCACTGTCAGGTGCCTCTGTCAGACCAGCTGTCAGGTGCTGTCAGTGCTGTCAGGTGCTGTCGGGTGCGTGTCTGACAGGCGAGGTGATCTGTAGCTGTCAGCACAGGTGCTGTCGGAGCTGTCGGGTGTTGCTGTCAGACGCTGTCGGAGCTGTCAGAGCTGTCAGGCTGCTGCTGCTGTTAGACGTTGGGCTGTTGCTGTCAGGTGCTGTCAGGTGGTGCTGTCGGGGTGCTGTCAGGCTCTGACACACATCAGCCACACTTATGACACTATCAAGAGGGCGCTGACTATCAAGGGGGTGCTGACGCCGATGACGCCGGCGGCTACGCAGCTGCCCCCCTCCTACCGCGTGATCACGCGCTTCACGCCGGCAGCGGCGGCCGCCTGGGGAGCGCAGATGGCGGCGCAGAGGCAAAGGCGGCGGCGGCGGCACAGACGGCGGCGGCCACCCCCACCCAGACGCCGTAGGCATATGACTGTAGGGCCCCAGAAGGCTAGCTGGTAGCTTCATTTGTAGTAGCACAGCCGCCGGTGCTGGAGAGGGGTCCGCAGAGGTGGGGCGGGAGGGTTGAAAGAGAGACCCATGACCATCCCATGACTACATGGACATGGACATGGACCACACTCACATGTCATGTCTTTGCATGTAATTTTGTTATACCCTCATGGGGCATAAGAAAGAGGCTCTACGGGGTCTGTGTACGGTCTGTGCTGCTGTCAGGCTGTCAGCGCTGCTGTCAGGCCACTGTGTGCTGTCGGGCTGTCAGGCAGCTGTCAGGCTGTCACGTTAAGGCCTGACAGCGACGGGTCACCTCGCCTGTCAGGCTCTGCTGTCAGGCTGTCAGATACGTGCTGTCAGACTGTCAGAGAAAGTGCTGTCAGCGCTGTCAGGCTGTCGGGCACTGTCAGGCGCTGTCCGGGGTTTGCTGTCAGTCTGTCAGACCAGGGCTCAGCATAGTGGTGCACTAACCCCCCCGAGAAACCAAAACCCTTCGGGTCACTCCTCTCGCAAACATCGGGTATGTTCGTAAGAGCTCTACACGCACTGAAAACGAAGAGCGCAGACAGACATGCACATGCGCATGCACATGCACATGCGCATGCACATGCGTGAGGTCTCACTCACATCATCGGGTAGAAGGCATGGTAGAAGAGGGTGACGTGGCGTAGAAGAGGGTCAATGGCGAGCAGGCAGCGGTGGTGGGAGGAGGGGGAGGGGAAGAGTGGAGCCGATCCCTCCACAGAAAGGACGCGCAACACCACGGAGCGGACGGCTAGGCTGCCGCGAGCGTCCTTGTGCACGGCGACCATGTCCTGTTGCGCACGCATAACGTCGCGTGTGGGTTTGCAGGGTTTGTGTATTCCACGACATCTCGCGTGTGGGTTTGCAGGGTTTGTGTATTCCACGACATCTCCGCACCCAGGCGCACCTTGTACAGCGCGGTTGTCATGTCAATGTACGGAGCAATGTCGTCCTCCCACTGGTTGAGGCCGCCACCGACGGCTAGGATCCGGAAGAGGTGGAAGATGAGCTCTCGCCTCTCGCCGTCGCTGTACGTGGCCCACTCCTGCGCACACGGTCGTGTGGGTCCCCAGTGCTCTCATGGCACATCCTTTCCTCGCGTGGGTGCAGCGCACCTCGCTGCCCTCGTCGAGCAGCATGAGCCGCAGCAGGTCGGAAGCAATCACCATCTCGCCACAGGGCACGTCCATGCACCGCGCAATAGACCCGCCGCGCACGATCCCACGCTCCTCGAGCCGGTCAAAAATATCTCTCCGCACGACCGTGGTCGAGAGGCGCTCGCACTCGACGGCGTCTACTCTACCCAGTTGCACCCAAGCGGCCGATGACCGTCGAGTGCCGGCACGCACCGGCGCTGCGGCCTGAACCGTGTTCGAGTTGAAGAAGGCGGTCACAAAGGCGTCGAGCTCGCCTCCGGTGGTGGGAGGGAAGTGGCAGTGAGGACGGCGAGGGTGGCAGCGAGGGCGGTGGCGATGAGGGCGCAGCGGGCGCGGGCAACAAGGGCACCGGCCTCGAACGGAGCAGAGTAGCGGAAGCGCGCCGCCTGGCTATTTGCGGCGAGGTCCCACTTCTCGAGGAGCCGGGCGGTGTTTTTGTCTGCGAGCGAGCTAAGTCCACCAGGCAGCTCCTCGAAGGTCCAGCTGCCCATTCGAGGACCTACCTGCCCGCGCCAACGTGCGAATCCCGTTACAAGTATTGCAACATTTACAATTTACAACCCGGGCGGGCGCGATCTCCCTTTGGTGTATGTAATTGGAAAGACGACTCACAGGGTTTGCTATTTTACCAGATCCTTGCCTCTTTTCTTTTCTGCTCCCGTGGTGTGCCTGCCGGTACCTGTTTTGGTGAGTGCGCGCCAGACCCGTCCCGCGTTGCAGGAAAGAGAGAAAAAGCTGCAACTTCCAGCGCCTCCGCAGGAGTCGCTTGGCGGCTGGCGAGTAGAGACCACGCCTCACTTTTTCACAGGGGGAGATCCGTCTGCTTTTCGCTGCACATGCTGAAGCCGCCAGCTTGAATACAACTGTACTAATGCTGTGAAAGCGTGCGGAGAGCTACTGCGCTGCGCTGGCGGCTTGGCTCCGAGGCGGAAGATGGAGCTGTCCGGAGGCGAAGTCACGCTCGCGACGTGGTCTCACGCCGGTTTTGGTGCCAAGCAGGCCAAGCTTCGCGCAGACAAGAAGATCGAATACGTCTCTTGCAACGGCGATGCCTGCGAGAAGTTGTGCTTCACACCTTTGCCCACCGACGGCGGGCGCACCTTCAAACCCTCCGCGGCGCTTGTACTACGCCTGATCACCCAGCCCGCGGCGTGCGCTTTCTTGCCGCTTGCTGGTCTGCTCTGCTTCATCGTCTTTGTGCCGACGGTCCCTGGCGACGCACTGGCAGCGCTCCTGGACTCTCCGTTTGCTTCGGGTGCGCAGCTCTGCGTTTGGGCGTGGCGTGTGCTGCTTGCTGCGCATTGCCTCGAGGCTGCTCTCGTCACCGCCGTGCTGCTCTCGCCGCCGCTGTCCGCTCCCCTTTCGGCCGTGCTCGCATGGGCGCCACTCGTGCTGGTGGTTGGCTTCCCTGTGACGAGCAGGGTGCTAAAGCTGCGGTCCGCCGAAGTGCGCGCAAAGCGCCGGGCGTGAGTCTTCCGCGATCGCTGGGCGGGAACTCCTTCCACGCGGAGCGCCGGACACATGCACGACACATCTCACATATACATAAAATCATAAAGCCGTATGCATGTCAAAGGAGGTGGAAGGAGACGAGAGTATACGCGGCACACCGTGACGTATGTTTTTGAGGAGTGGAAAAGTGAATGGAGGTCGAGACCTTTCGCTCACTCGAGCCCGGCTGGCGGGTTGTTCGCATCCGTCGCCATGCCATCCGTCAAGCTGGCGAGCATCTCGTTGGTCTGGAGTTCGCGGTAGGCGCGCAGCAGCTGCCATGGCAGCGCCTGCACCATCGCCGCCTTGACGTGCGATCCGGAGGGCGCCGTGTTGCCTCCGAGGTCAAGCTCCTTGAGGCACTGGTTGAGCGAGAGGGCGCCGAGCAGCGCCGCGAGGTCGGCGTCCTGCAGCCCACGCCGCGCAAGGTTGAGCCGCTCTCGCGAGCGGAGCGGCGGCAAGCGGACGCACGAGCCCGACGAGACGCGGATCGTCTGCTCGCCGCCGGCGAGGAGGCAGCCGAGGAAGAGGGCACCTGGCGGCACGGGGCCCTCTCGCCGCGAGGGGGAGGCGGGGGGCGGCGAGGGGGCGGGCACGAGGGAAGGGGCGGGGAGAGGGGAGGGGCGGCGGCGCACCCTCGTAGGTGAGCTTGCTCACGTTGACGCGGGCCAAGCCGCGCAAGTGGTTGACGTCGAGCTTGCCGGGCTCGCCCTCCACCTGCAGGTGCGCCGGGCAAGACGAGTCTTTGGGCGTGTCTCGGTCGCGTCTCGCACACATCTCGGACGTGTCTCGCCACCCACCTGCAGCGAGCGAAGGCCGGGCAGCCGTCCGACGAAAGCGGCGTTGTCGAAGGTGGCGTCCTCGACCGAGACGGAGAGGTGGGGAGCGCGCAGGTGCGCGTGCACCGCCAGCCGCACCGTGGCGCAAGTGCACCCCATAGCACGTGCGCATGCGAGGGGCGAGAGCCGAAGCAGCTCGGACGAGATGTCGCTGATTTCGAAGAGAGCGCCGAGCAGCGAAAAGGGCGGCGCCTCCCCCTCCAGCGCCTCCTCCGGCGCCTCCTGCTCCTCGCCCGTGCCCTGGCTCGGCGGCGCGGGGGGCGTCGGCGGCGCGGGGGTCGGCGGCAGCTGCGCCGGCGGCGCGAGCGGCGGCTGGGCGCGCGGCGGCGGCGGCTGCCCCGGCGCGACGCCAAAGGGCGAGGAGAGGCCGCCGGTCTGCCGGTCGCGCGTCTGGATCGGCCGCGTCCCCTCGCGGGCGAGGAAGGCGGCGAAGCGGTCGAGGAGCGGCCGCTGCCCCGCGAGGACGCGGCGGCGCCCCACCAGCGCACGCATGGCCGCCTCCGCCTCCGCCTCCGCCTCGTGCCGCCCGAGCAGTGCGGAGGCGAGGCCTCCGAGGCACGGCGCGCGAGGGAAGGCCGGCGCGAGCTTGGCCGCCTCCTGCGTCGCACTGAGCGCAAGCTCGAGCGCGTTGGTCGGGTCCGCCGCCTGTGGGCGCAAGTAGAGGTACGCGCGCGCGCGGTGGCAGTGGGTGGCCGCAATCTTCTCGCGGAGGAGGGCGAGCGTGGTCTTCTGAAAGGCCGCCGCGCTTGCATTCGAGAGGCCCCGCTGCGCGGGCGGCGCGGCGGGAGCAGGAGGGCTCGCCGCGGGAGGCGCCACGTGGGCGGCGTAGTAGGCGGCTGCGGCGGCCAGGCCGCCGACGCCCGGCGGGACCGCGCCGCCGTCTGCCCCGTCAGCGTCCACTGGCTGGTCTGGCTGGGAGTTGTCGCGGCTCGGCGCGGCCGGACGCGTCGCGATGGTCACTGCTTGGTTGAGGGACTCGAGCGCCTCGGTGAAGCTCTCCAGGGCCTGCGTGAAGAGCTTCGGGCGGGAGGCCGTGTCGGTCGACGCGAGGCGCGAGGCGGTGGCGCACGAGGACAGGCCGCTGGCAGTCGCAGCCTTCGCCTCGCGCTCGAGCCGGTGCATCTCGCTGGCGGCCGTCTGCGCCGCCTGCCTCCTCTCCTCTGCCCGATGCCCTGCATCGAGTGGAGAGACCGGGACGACCCGCGAGGCGGAAGCGCTGGGAGCAGTGCGAGGCGGCGCCGTAGGAGGAATACGCGGGCGACACCCATACTCCTCCGCCTGCATCGCCGTCGCCAGGCGCGCATCCGAGTCGATGGACTCTGGCTGCGAGCCGCTGCCGCGAGACACGCCCGCCACGGCTGAGCTCGCCGGTCCGCTGCTGACGGGGAGGCCGCTCCGCGCACCGAGCCCGCAGATGTCACACGCCTCCTCCTCCCCTCCCTCCCCCCCCTCCGAGCTCTCTCCTTCGAGCCACCGCCCGGAGCTGGAGGGCGCCCCGCCCGCCGCTCCCGCCCGCCTCACCACGGAGCCGTGGCAGTGGCTGCACTTTCCAGACGGCAGTGCGCAGAGCGCCGCGCACTCGGCGCATGGCGCGCAGCGTCTCGTGTCGGCGTACGCGACCTCTTGCACCACCAGCGGTAGACACGACCCGGCCCAGACCGGCGGCAGGGCTGCGCTCGCACCGCCGTCGACCTCCTCGCCCGCGCCCGCCGCGTCGTCCGAGAAGCGGCCACCGAAGGGCGCGCCCGGGCGGTACTTTGGAGGGCTAGACCCGCCGCGGCCCTGGCTGCCACAATCCAATCGGCGTATCTGCGGGGCGAAAGCCTCGGAAAAAGCTTGCTGTGACTGCTGCGGCTGGCCAACCGCCTCACCCGCCCGCCCGCTCGCGCGACGACGGGGCCGGTTGAGCCGAGCGCAGTGGCGACACACCCACGGCGGCGGCCGAAGTGCGGCGCCAGCCTCCTGCTCGCGCGCCAGCGCCTCGCGCCCGCGGGCCAACGCCAGCTGCAGCGGGAGGCTCGCGAGCGGTGCGAGGCTGTGCGGCGCGAGGCTTGCGGCTGGAGCGTCGACGATGATCGGGCAGAAAGCGCCACCCAACGCGCGAGCGTCGCAGCCGGGCGCTCCGAGCGACGCACCAAGGCTCCGGGCGGAAGCGATGCGCGCGAGGAGAGATGCCGCGTCGTCGTCCGCGCCGCCGTCGCGCGCGACCGCAAAAGCCGCCTCCGCCGCCTCTCGGAGCTCGGCCTCGGCGGAAGAGCGCTCCGGCACCGGCTCCGCGGAGACGGTGAGCTGCCTCTCGTGCCGCACGCGCAGCTCGCGCCACAAGCTTTCCCGCATGGCGGTGCAGGCCGACGAGGAGGCGGCGTCGAGCCGCCGACTGATCTGGTTCGCGGGCAGGGCAGCCAAACCGCCGCCCTCCGAAGCGAGCCCCACCTCGAAATGCGCTGTCGGCCCCGGCAATGGAGCAGCGCTGGCCGCGGCGGCGGCGGCGGCGGCGGCGGCAGCAACGGCAGCCGGAGGCGTTGGTGGCTGGCGGCGGTCGAGAGTCTCCCGCGCCCACACCTGCGCAGCTAGCGCGTCGGCCATCCGGAGGGGCAGCGGCGTCGCCGCGGGAGAGGAGAGCGACGAGACGGCGCCGTCTGCCGGCGCGACCGCTGGCGGTGCCGGTTCGGCCGGCTCTGGCTCAGAGGCGGAGAGCGGATGGTCGAATGTGGCGCCGAGCAGCCACACGGCGTCGCCCTCACGTCGGAGGGCCGCAAACGGCTTCACGCTGGCCGGCAAGACCGCCCGCGTGTCGACGAAGCGGCTGCCGTTGACGGAGACGGCCATGGCGCCGAGGTCGAGGTCGAGCAGCACCGTCACGATGGAGCCGCTCGCGAGCGCCGGCTGCAGCTGCGGGTGCGGCGCCGGCAGGGCAATCGGCTCCTCCGTGGCGGACCCGTCGCACGCCCACTCGTACCGGCAACGGTAGAGCCGCCCATCCTCGGGGCAGTAGCCCCAGCCCCAGCTGCCGGGCGCAGTGTCCGTCACGCCCAGGAGCATGCATGGCCGCGGGGGCCCGTCCCCGCTCGCAGCGCCGCCGCTCGCAGCGCCGCCCCGCCGCTCGACGCGGAACGAGATGGCGTGCACGCCGAGAGAGAGCTGCATGGCGGTGAGTGCCGTCGCCCAGCCGTCGCCCCCTCGGCGCACGAGCTGGCGGCCGTAACCCCCCTCATGGAGTGCTGCCCGTTCTTGCCGCCGCTGCGCGTGCGAAGCCTCGAAAGAGCCGTGCTCTGGCGGCCTCTGCCGCGCCGGCGGGGGGAGCGGCACCACTCCGCTCGGCGCGCCGCGCACGACCTCGAACTTGAGGCGGTCAAAGTGGCGCCACGAGACTGTGGCCGGCGGGCGGAGCACATCACCAACCAGCACGCTGCCCAAGCAGCGGGAGAGCCCCTCCATGAAGGAGCCGCCGCCTCCGCCGTCGTCGCGGTGCCCAGGCGGCGCGGGCGGAGGGGCGGCAACGCCAGCAGGCGCCCCTAGCGTCCCGACGCCCCCACCGACGGCTGCCGCGCCCGGGCTGCACAAGAGCAGCCTGTGGCAGTGGGCCACAAGGATGTGCGAGATCGGCAGCGGGCCCGCGCAGACCGAGCAGCTCTGGAGCACTGTCGAGGGTAGCGGTGGCGGCGAGCCGGTGAGCTGTGGGCAAGCGCTTGCGTGTGTGGCCGTGCGGTGGGCGGCGAGCTGCAGCAGCCGCAGCTCGGGGCAGCCGCATCGTCGGCTGCACGCGTCGCAAACCTCACCCCGCGCCACGTGGGCAGCGCCAGCGTCGCCCGCTCCTCCTCTGCGCACCTTGGGCCCCTCGCCATCCTCGTCGAGAGACGGCCGCGGCCGCTTGGACGGCGGCGCCGCCGCACCTGCCTCCGCCTCACGGAGCGGCTGCTTCCCTGCACGGCGGCTGCTCCGGACGGCGGCACGGCCGGAGGGCGCCGCGGGCGGCGGATCCGTCTCCATTCCCTGCACCGAGGCGGGGAGTGGCGCGCCTCCGGGCAGCAATGCTGTTGACGGCGCCGGCGTGGCCCCGACCGCCGCGCCCCCAGCACCCGCCGCGTCGTCGCGGGACCAAAACAACTCGTCGTCGTGTCGGGCGAGCTCGGGGCGGCGTGAGAGCGCCGACGCCCGTGCGCGCGACGCTTCGAGCGCCGTGGCGAACCCGCCGACCATGACGACACGGGAGGTGGGTGGCGGCGCTTCGAAGGCGGCGTAGACCCAGCCGGTGTACTCTGCAGGCGGCATCTCGACCGCGCTATCTTCTGGAGCGGCTGGTGCGCCGGGTCTGGCGGCGCAAAAGAAGATGCCGCGCATGCCCGTCCACACCGAGGACGCCTCGAGCCCATCGAACCACATTGGGGGCAAGTCGCCTCCGGCGCTGCTGCCGGCGCTGCCACTGCCACTGCCGCTGCCGCTGCTGCCGGCGGCGGCGCTGCCGGCAGCAGCGGGTGCAGGGATCGAGTCCGTGCTTCCCGGCGCGGGAGGCGGGTCGAGCTGGTGAGGCACGAGCCGCGGCGGCAGCCGCTGCGGCGCCGCCGGACCAGGCAGCGCCGAAAGTGCGGCTGGCATCAGAGGCGAAGCTGGTGATGCTCCGTCGTCAGGAGGCGCGCATAGCACGCCGGCGAGCTGGCTGCACTGCGCGCCGCCGGCGAATCTCTCCACCGCGGCGGTGGCGGCGGCGGCGCCCGCCCGCTGCGCCGCGTCAACCCACGCCTCCCCGACGTCGTCGACGTGGGGTGCGGGGGCGTGGCCACCCGAGGCAGTGCCAGAGGGACCTGCACCGGCATCGCCGGTCGCGGCACCCCTCCACCACACTCGCTCTGCCGTCGGCATCACACCGCCGACCTCGGAGTACCCGGTCAGCTCGACGAAGCAGCCTGCCGCGCGCGGCACCACGGCGCAAGGCCGCGCACCCGCCCAGCAAGCGGGGAGAGGCACTGCGGAGAGCGGCCCTGCTCCGAACCGGAAGGAGAGCGTGCGCGCCTCGAGATCGACCCACAGCTCGACGCCGATGCTGCCGCCGCTCGGGTCGGCCGGGTCGGCGTCGTGGCGAGAGATGGAGCAGAGCACACTCGGCGGGCGGTCGTCATACAGCGCGACCACGCGCCCACCCGGCACCTCGAGGCAGACGGCGCGGCATCGCTCTGTGACGCCGCCGCCGGCAGCACTGGCGGAAGCGGCAGCACTGGCTTTCCGGGAGGAGCGGGTCGAACGCGAGGGGGGGCCGGCATTCGCAGGGCTGGCAGAAGCGGGCGGCGGCGGCGCGAAATCGCACAACCCGACGAGCAGCGCCGTTGGAGAGCCGCGGCGAGAGGCGGGAGCGCGGCCAAACCCGGCGGTCACCCACAGCCCGTGGGCTCCGCCGCGCATCCAAGGCTGCGCGAAGCTCAGGCAAGCGACGGCGGCGCTGGCGTCCACGGTCGGGTTCGCAACGCTGCGGTTTCGCCGCGAGCATGAGACGCGACCGCCGCGCAACGTCAAATACACTCCGTAGTCCGCGTCGGCGTCGCCGCCTCGACCGCCAAAATCGCCGCTGCCGCCGCTGCCGCCGCTGCCGCCGCTGCCGCCGTTGCCGCTGCCACCGCCGCCGCTGCCACCGCCGCCGCCGCCGCCGCCGCCGCCGCCGCCGCCGCCGCCGCCGCCGCCGCCGCCACTTCCACCACCGCTACCGCTACCGCTGCTGCTGCTGCCGCCGCCGCCGCCGCCGGTGGCGGCCGTCGAGTCGACCCGCACTCGCGCCGCTGCCGCCGCTGCTCCTCCGGCCGTGCCTGGCTCAGGCAAGGCAGGCGCCAGCGGCACCAGCTGCGGGTACGAGGCGCCTGCGGTGCCATAACCGCTGATGAGAGGGCGGGTGCGGCGGTGGGCGCTGCGAACAGAGAGAGAGGGGGAGCCGTCGACTGCACTGTGCCGCGGCGGCCGGCGGCCAAGTGGGGCACGCTCTCGCGGCGCGGCAGGCTGCGCGAGCACGCGAAGGCGCAGCGCTGAGGAGCATCCGCCGCCGAGGGCGGCAGCGGCGCCGGCGGAGAGCGGGCGCGGAGCGCTGCAGCTGCTGCCAGTGGCACCGCCGCCGCCGCCGCCGCCGCCGCCGCCACCGCCGCCGCCGCCGCCGCCATCGCTACCGCTGCCACCGCGGCCGTCGCTGCCGTCGTCGCTGCCGTCGCTGTGGTCGTAGCCCTCGCCGTTGATGCCGTCTGCCCCCGCTCCAGAGCCGGCTCGCGGGGTGAGGGCGTGAGGTGCAATGAGCCCGAGCCAGCTCGGCGCCGTGGCAAGGGCGTACCGCCTCACTGCCACCTCGTCCCCCGGGCTGGTCATGCCAACCCAGAGGCGCACCGCGACGGGAAGGCGCACAGGCAGCGGTGCGAAGCCCGACGCGCCGACCGCGTAGAGCAGGCGGCGGCTGCCCATGTCCACCACCAGCGTCACGCGCAGGCAGTCGTCGGCCGGCGGGTTGGGCTCGAGGGCGGGCGGACGCGGCGCCTCCGTCGCGCGGCGGGCGGTCGAGTCGAGCTCGCCCATTGAGAGGAGCAGCCCGCTCCACGGATCGACGGCCCACGCTTGCGAGGCCGGAGGCAGCCCTGCCTCCCGCCGCGACCCGCCGCCGTCGACGCTGCACACCCCCAGCAGCATTGAGATGCTGGCCGCCGCCGCCGCGCTCCCTTGCTGCGGCGGCGGCTGCGGCGGGCGGTGCGCACGCCTCACTTCGTACTCGACGTAGTGCCGCCCGTGCCGCAGCACAGGAGCCTGAACCGCGACGCCGGCGCCGCTGCAGGCGCCGCCGCCGCTACCGCCGCCGCCGCGGCTGTCTGTTGCCGCGGCAAACGCCGTCGTCGTGCCGTTCCGGCGCACGCAGAGGCGCGACTCGGGTCCCAGGCCGCGGGAGAGGTCGGGTCGAAGCGTGGCAGCGGACGGGACCCTCTCGGAGCCGTGCGCTGCAAGCGGCGGGTCGAAGCCCGGCAGCGTGGGGCCGACACGCAGCCCAAGCCGCGCCACCTCGAGCGCCTGGAAGCTTGCGAGCGATCGGAGGGTGTGGAGCAGCAGCATGCGGAAGGACTTTTCGCTCGCGTGCGCATGGGTCCACGCATGCGCCGCCACAAAGAGCGCCGCCGCGTCTGCAGACCCTGACACTGGCGCGCCGGCGGCAAATGATGCGGCCGCGTGGCCCGCCGACGCGGGCTGCGGCACGCCGGTGCCGGAGGCGAGCTGAAGCGCCCTCCTCCAAACCTGCGCACGCACCGCCTCCCCATCCTGCGCGTTCAGACTCAAGTAATCGCCGAACCGCTCGAGCCAGTCGCCCGAGCCAGTGTAGGGCCACATTAGACGTAGGACTCTCGGCCCCGCACCGGCCCCTCACGAGCTGGGAGGAGGACCGCCGTCAGGGGAAGAGACAGCAGGAGAGAGAACGACGAGAGTGGGAAGAACGCGAGGTGGCATGAAGGTCGCTGCGAGAATTGGTGAGAAACTGCGGAGAGAGATAGGAAGTGGTAGACGCCCGAGGGTGGGCGACGGCTAGCACCACACTCCTCTCCTTAAAATCCCTGTGTGGTGGCGGCGTGCCGTCCTCCCATCCCTCCCTTGGGGTGCCTGTTTTCTTTCTTTCTTTCTTTCAAGAGGACCGCCGCAAGCGGCGTGGCGTGGAGCGGTTGTGCATCCCTCCGGGGGCCCCTCTGCGCCGGGGAGGCGTTGTTGGAGGCTAGGACGCAAGCGTCCGTCGCCCTTTTCAAACTCGGGGCCCACTCCGCTACGCTCCGACCCGAATTTGGAGGGCCTAAAAGTTTAAGGTGTTGCTGCGCAAAAGGGGTCGGACACCGGGCGCAGCTCATGCTAAGAGCTAGATAGAAGAGGAGATAGAGAGAACAACCACCCTGTCCCGTTATTGCGTACACCAACACCACAAAACGCTCTCTCTCTCCTGTCCTCACTCAGGGGGGTCACAACTACCAAGTCCCTCGACTAGCTGCCACAGGGCGCAGCTGCCACAGGGCGCAGCTGGAGACGCTCCCCCTTAAGCGATTTTGAAGCGATTTTGGCCCCGTTTTCAACGATTTAGAGCCACTTTCAAGCCCAGGATGGACCCACCTGACGGTCCTGACCAGCCCAGGCCCAGCCTCTCCTCTAACTATTGCCATTACATTGATATTGATCGCCTCTCTAACTATTGGTAATTGGAGCAATATATTCAATATTTTAACACTTCCTTACTTTTGCGCAGCAACACCTTAAACTTTTAGGCCCTCCAAATTCGGGTCGGAGCGTAGGCCGTAGCGGAGTGGGCCCCGAGTTTGAAAAGGGCGACGGACGCTTGCGTCCTAGCCTCCAACAACGCCCCCCCGGCGGGGGCAGAGGGGCCCCCGGAGAAATGCACAACCGCTCCACGCCACGCCGCTTGCGGCGGTCCTCTTCCCAGCTGCAGCTCCGCTGACGCGCTGAGAGCGGGCGTTAGGAGGACCCTTTATCCTTGCCCATCATGACCTGCGTCCCGTTTCTGTCGGACAGCGCCCGTGTCCCGACCTCAAATTCGTCCCACCGCAGTAGGAAGCGCGTAAGCGGATCCTCCTGGAGTTCTGCGTCTCTTACCCACGCGCCGTGCCTCGGGGGCGAGCCCTCCATCTCTCCTAGTCCCGGCACTACTCCTCGCACCTCTTCGCGTGTCGCCAGTTGAGGTCTCGCTACTCCGCTCGGAGGCTCTTGCTCTTTCAGCTCGCACGGCTGCCGGTATCCGAGCGCCTCCTCACTCGCCCTCGCCATCTCTTCCGCCACGTCGCCGGTGTCACTCCAAAAGGTGGATGAACGATGTAAATTGTTTGTTTAGTTCATTTAGGAATTCTTAACCACCTCTAACTACTAACATCACGTGTTTTGTCACAATAGTGGATTCCTATCGGCGAAAAAAACAGATTCCCAAGCCGCAGGGCACGCTCTAAAGATGGTGCTAAAAACAAAAGGAATTTTACAAACGGGGGTGCAAAAGATTTCAAGAACATATCTGGCCAAAAAGAATTAAACAAACAACGGCCGAACAACCTCCAAAAGCGTCGGTGTGTGCGTATCTATGTGTCTGAGAGATGCGATAGGTTTCCCGAACCGATCTTCCTCACTATCGCTTGCCTTGATCGATCGGCGACCCTTCGATAACAGATAAGCCTCTCTCAGGATCACAGACACCCCTCTCAGGATCACAGCACCGGCGGGGGGGCGCCTGAGGGAGGGTGTAGAGGATGTAGAGTGTAGAGCGCTGTAGAGCTGTAGAGATGTAGAGCGCTCCGGAGTGCTGTAGAGCTGTAGAGCTCTACATCCGCCGCGGGACGAAGCGGGTGCGTTGTAGAGCGATGTAGAGGCTCTCTACAACGTGAAATCTCTACAACAAACTCTACATCATAAGCGGCGAACGAGGCACGGTCGCTCTCCGACATGAGGCGCGTTGCATTTGCCAGTGCTGCCCTGGCCTTCTGTCTGCCCGCCCAATGGGTGGCAGGTGCCTCTGCTGCTGTGGCATGCCTCACGGCTACGACTGGCCGGCGCCTCGGCGCGTCAGCTCGGCTCGGCGTAGCGATCGTAGCCAGCGCAACTCGCCTGGACTCAACGCTCAGCCAGGAGCTCCCGCACGCGCTGGCGCGAGGCATGGCGCATGCAACGCGTCTGAATGCTCGCCCCGCCTCGCGCAAATGCGACCGCCCTCGCAGCCGACAGTCCACCGCCTGCTAAAGAAGCACAGCGATGAATGCGGCACCGGCGACGCATGGCAGGCTGGTCATGACGCAGTTAGGGTGTTTTGTGCCGTCAGAGTGACTCTCTGTGTGTCAGGGATAGTCAGGGCCGTCCATCAGAGCTCCAGTAAGCTCGGAGACACCCCATTAGTGCGACTCGACCTCTTTGAGTCACTGCCTTCCCGGCGGTTTGGCTGTAGAGCCTCTACAACAAACTCTACAGCAAAATCGCGCTCTACATCGCTCTACAACGCACCCGCTTCGTCCCGCGGCGGATGTAGAGCTCTACAGCTCTACAGCGCTCTACATCTCTACAGCTCTACAGCGCTCTACACTCTACATCCTCTACACCCTCCCTCAGGGGGGCGCCTCAGGATCAAGCACCCACGGCAGGGTCTGTGGGGATCAGCAGACCTGGAGGGGGCGCGCTGAGGATCATAGGCCTGAGAGGGGTGCTGTCAGGATCACAGGCCTGCAAAGGGTGGCACTCGAGATCAGAGCGCCAAAATAGGTGCAATACAGATAATCGAGTGGGCTCCGGTTCGAGCTCGGCAGGTTGACTCTCTTATATTTTTCACACCTGAGCGGGCTCAATTTTGCTCTAGGTGCCTCCTACGGATTCGAACCCACGTTTTTCGGCCAGGCGGCCGGTGCGTTGGTCGTTCTCGTCATGGGAGTGGTTCTCGAGGTGGATCCTTTGGCCGAAAGAATTTTTCACGTCTCACGAGGCACGCGGCACGGGGGCCGACGGGGCGCGCACTGTGTTCTCCTCTTCTTGTATGCTTTGTACATCGCGTCGATTCCTTTTCGCGTGAGCACCATCCTGAAGCTCGCCCAGCAGCGGAACCGCTCCCTAAGTCGAAGGAGCATCATCAGTCTCACCCACTTCGCTCGCTGCCCACTGTCTCCGCTCCCTCCCGCTTGAGCCGCCGTCGCGGCCCTCGTTCGTCCCACTGGCTGCTGGCCTGTCTGCACGTTGCCTCCGTTATCCCTCCTCCTCCGCGACTCCCTCAAGGCCGGGCGGGCCTCCTTCCACCGGGCTATGGGGCTCCCCCTCTCAGACAAAAATAACTTAAATATGCTATGGGGCTCCCCTCCTGCCGGCTAGCTCCCCCCTCCAGCATGGGATGTATCACGTTGTGAGGTGGGGAGGGATCCCCTGTTCCGTCTGAACACGTGTGTTTGCGCTATGTATGATTACTGCAGGTGCAGCGGTCGCGGGTCAGTCGCGGTCCGCGCGGTCCGCGCGCGGGATCGGTATAATTTCACGCTCGGGGGTATGATAGCACGGACATGAATTCTTACTCATGATATCAACAGACCCATCATTATATCACAAATCATGTGCAAATCATGCTTTTCTCCATGATTTCACAGAGCCGGGGTTTTCTAGATGCTCTGTGAGAGGGTCCTTCCACTTTTTATACGTATTGCGTGACGAGATTGGTTCTGAGATTGGTTCTTCCTTTTTGAAGAAATAAAAAAAATGCCATGCCGAGATGTCTAGATGGCGGTGTGCCGCGCTGCAGGACCCGGACCCAGGCGGACATTGAGACAAACAAGGAGGTGACAGGAGAACGACACCGCGCCCTCCGGCCCCTGCCCCCCCACACCGCGCGAAGAACAAACATGTGCGCGCACCAACTACAGCCGCTTCTTGTCGGCGGC
The DNA here is from genome assembly GCF_000372725.1 of Emiliania huxleyi CCMP1516. Taxonomy (NCBI): domain Eukaryota; phylum Haptophyta; order Isochrysidales; family Noelaerhabdaceae; genus Emiliania; species Emiliania huxleyi. The sequence goes on from NW_005200011.1 coordinate 491,030, forward strand.
GCGGAGCGGCCGGGAGCTCGAGTCCAGCGCGGCGAGGCCACCGCCGCCGCACGCGCGCCCGCTGCCCGCCTGCTGCATCTGCTGGAAGTCCGCGACGGTCCCTGCGGCGAACAGAGGAACCGATGAGATTTGGGCGGCGGGTCGGCGGAGGGCGAGGCGGGGGCAATCGCGCGCCGTGGCGGGCGGTGATGGTCGCGCCCTGCGCCATAGTGAACCAGAGGGGGAGCGTCGCGAGCGCAGACGCGGCTGAGATGCAAGCCGTGAGCAGGAAGACCCCTCGCCAGCCCGCGCGCTGCTGCAGAAAGCCGAGCGGGAGGCCGGCCACAGCGCCTCCGACCTGCGGCCCCGAAGGCGGAGGGGAAGGGGTGTGGGCCTCGGCGCGCGCTGCAGCTGGGTGGGGCTCCTCCGTGCGAGACGGGCGGGAGGCAAGGACGCGGCCGCATCGACGGGCGATGGGCGCGGAGGGGGGGGGGGTGTGAGTGGTGTGCGTGTGCGTGTGGGTGAGCATGTGTGTGTGTGTGCATGTGTGTGCATGTGTGTGTGGCGCGCGCGTGCGTGCGCGCGTGCGTGTGTTATGGGGGGGGGCGCGCCTGTGCGATGCACTTGACAAACCCGCCCGCCGACGATGAGAGGTGCTGCGGCGTCACCTCGCGCGAGAAGAGGCCGAGCAGGACGTGCACCGGGAAAGCGCAAAAGCCAACCCACGCGTAGGCCGCCTGGGGTGGGGTGGGCCAGGGCGGGTTGGGGCGAGCGAGTGGGCGGGGCGGGGCGGGGGGGAGGTGGGTGGGTGGGTGTGGAAGAGGGCCGCCTGGAGCGCCAGCGGGCTGTCGAGCACGAGGATGGCGACGAGGGCCGGCACGAGCAGCGAGGAGCAAATGCAGACGACGGGGCCGCGCCTGACAGATGTGCGTGCTTGTGTGTGTGCTTGTGTGTGTGGGGGGGGGGGGGGGCGTATCTCGGCTGTGTCTCGGCTATATCTCGGTGAGCGAGGGGGGAACGTATCTTGGCTGTGTCTCGACTATATCTCGCCGGCCGGCGAAGAAGCGGTCCGAAGCCGCGCCGGCGACGAGCGAGCCGACGAAGCCGCCGCTCTCCATGGCGAAGAGGCAGCGGGCAGCCGTGTGCATCTGCATGCCCTTGGCCTCCTCCAGGAAGATGGCGCTCCAGTCGGAGAGCGACGTGCGCACGAGCGAGATGCAAAAGTACGACGCGCCCTGCGCCGCCAGCGGTGGACGCGTCGGCGGGCGTGGTGGTGGCGGGCGTGCGGACGCAGGGCCGTGCGTGCGGAACCAGGGCCCTGCGAGATCAGGGGCGCGTGTCTGGGCCAGGTGGGAGGGTGTCAGAAAAGTCAGAGACGTGTCTTGCTCTGAATCTCTCGCACCATCAGCCACAGCTCCCCATTCAGCAGCACGTGCTTCCCGAGCATGCTCGCAAGCCTGCGGCGACACAAAGCGGTGGGGGCGCGAACAGAGGACCAAGCACTGCATGGTGGAGCCGAGGGCTACGTACGCAGTGGCTGCGGTACAGCTGTTGCCGAGGGATGGAAGGCCGACACAAGCGCGAGTATTCCTCATCTAACCCTCGCGCGCCCCGAGCCGCCGAGCTTGCGCTGCGGCGCGTCGCGCGCTACCTGCATATCCCCCTTGCCGTGCACCGCTGCGACCGCCGCCGGCGAGCCAAACAGCAGAGCGGCCAGCACGAACGCCGCCGCCGCCGCCGCCGCCGCCGGCGTGTAGACTGCAGCGCGCCACCCGAACCGCGCAACCGTGGCGGAGACGACGAGGGGCACCAGCGCGGCGCCCGCGTTCTGGCAGGTCGAGAGCAGCGAGTACCACGAGCCTCGTGAGGCGGGGTCGGGGAACCACGCCAGGAAGACGTTTGTGATGGAGGGCCAGCCAAACGACTAAAGAGGGGGGGGCAGGGGAGGGGGGGGGGGGGGGAGGCTAGGTTGTGTGAGCGGACAGCTTGCGGACAGTGAGGATGGCGGCGGCGGCGGCGGCGGCGGCGGCGGCGGCGGCGGCGGCGGCGGCGGCGGCGGCGGCGGGGGTAGATACGCAAAGGCCGCTGGTGCCAGCAGCGAGCTAAGCAGGCTGCTAAAGCGTGAGAGACAGCGGCAGACGCGGCGAGGGTGGCATGCACCTGCGCCACGCCATTGCTGCCCCAGAGAAGCGCCATCATCCCGAGCGAGCCTGCCGAGCCGAGCGCGACGTTGACGCCCGCAGAAGTGAGCAGCGCGCCCACCAAGAGTGCCTGCAGCCGAGGACGCGCGCGGCAAGTGAGCCGGTGCGGCGCGGCTGGTGGCAAGCGTGGGCGCGGCGAGGGAACGGCCCCCGTTGCGCAGGGCGCCCAGCCAGCGGCGCATTTGCGTGATGCTGCGCGGCGGCGGCGGCGGCGGCGCGGCGGGGTGGCGGCGGAACAGCGGCAGGGGCGGCGGGGATGGTGGCGGCGAGCGAGCGGCGGCGGCGGCGCGCCGCGCGCCTTTGGAGGCACGAGGTCGATCAAGATGCCATTCAGCAGCGCGCAGGAGCCGTACGCGATCTCAAAGGTGGACCCGAGCATCCCGGCCTCACCCTTGCCCGCGCCAAGCTCAGACAGCACCGATGGCAGCCAGAAGCCGTAGTTTTTGCGCGCGAGCAGCAGCGTCATGTACGCACCGTAGATGAGCGCAAACTCGCGCCAGCGCCAGCGGCTAGTGTCAAAGGTTGCGCTGGGCCAGCCGTCGTCCGACGACTCATCGCGCGCGCGGCGGAGCGGCGACTGGCGTGCGGCCTGCCGCGCCGCCTCTGGCGCGGCCGCGTGCGCACGCTGCCGCAGCTGGGCCTCGACCGCAGACGCGGCTGCAGCCGCCTTGGCGTGCGCTGGCGACGCCGCGAGGCTGCTGCTGCTGCTCTGCTCGTTCTGGACGAGAGAGCGCTCGCTGGCGGACCGGCTGAGGCACATCTGGGGCTGTCGAGTGGTGTGGGCCGCCCGACGTCTGGCCTGGCCTGGACGAGCCTGCGCACCGAATAATGAGGGTGGAAAAAAAGGCTGGCGGTCGACTTTCAAAAAAAGCAGGGAGGGAGATGTGGAGCACTTGGAGTGTGTCGTGGAGGAATTTTTTTTCAAGTTCTGCTGCGGCGCTGGTACCTGCTCGGGCGCCTCGCCGCTGCGCGGCTCTCCTCGGCTTCGCGTTGCCGACGTCGCCTCCGTCGCCACCATGGGTGTGTCGCGAGCCTGCCCCGTGTCATCGCCCGTTGGCCGCCAGCATGTGCGTGCACACTGCACAGCACCCTCCCTCGCCGCCGCGCAGGGAAATGGTGTTTAAGATGCTCAACAAAGAATTTGTTGGAAATTGTGTTTTAAGAGCGCGAACTCGCCGTACTGAGCCTAGCGCAGCGCGAACTCGCCGTCTGAGCCTAGCGCACGAACTCTGCTCTCCTGTTCATAGCGGCGCCGGCCAGGCCCTGCGCGAATAATGAGGGTGGAAAAATAAGGCTGCAGTCGACTTCTACCCTTATAAGTCTCTCGTGTCGGCGCCGACGCTCTTTTAACGTAGAACGTCCCAGCTGAACACCGCCCGCCACGATCGATCAGTCCACAATCGTCGGCCCGCAGCGACCCGCAGCGATGGATGCCGCCGCCCCCCCGGCCCCTACGGCCGACGCGCCGATGCACGACCGGCCTCCGTCGGACGGCTCTCCGGCCTCTCCGGCCGCTGCCGCCCGCGCTGCTGCCGATCCAGTCCCTCTCACGCTCAGCGATACCCGCACAACCTACGACGACAACTTTGGTCGCCGGCTTTGGCCAGGTGCAGCCACCACCTGCTTGCCTCCATGTTCACGCTTCGCGCCCCTCCCCCCCCTCTGACGCCGCCGTATGACCTTAGGTGAGGGGCACGACTACTCGCCTGGAAGGCGCTCTCATCAGCAAGTCACCCAGGCACCAACTCCTGGGCGTTTACGCTTGACTACGAAACCATGCAGTGGATGCAGCTCGATCAAAACGGCGACGCCAACAGCTGGCCCCTGGGCGAGTTCCTTGCGCTCAGGATGAGGTGCGAGCCATGATGCTCGACTATCAGCGTGCACCAAGTCGCTCACATTCCGTGAGTTCGTCAACGGGCCGAACTCTCCAAGTCGACGGCGATCTCGAACTCCGACAACTGGACCGGTGCACCAGCCGCGTAGGACGATGGCTCCCTCGACGACATCCCTTCATCGACGGACGCCTTCACCGCCGCCGGCCCTGGGCCATCCAGCGCGGCCTCCGACGGCCTGCACGTGATCGAGGTACAGAAACGGTGGCTGCCGCAGCTCACACCCTAATCTATCTGCCTTAGGCACGGAGCCAACGGAGCCATCGCGCATGCCCGCATCGCGTGCGGCTCCGAGGTCTCCCGCCGAGACCGGCTCGGCGCGGCGCGTGGCCGCACGCCGCCGTTGAAAAGGCGATAGGAGAGGGGAGAGCGCCGGCCACATCGAGCGAGCGCTGACGTGTAAGGTGTCTGCGCTGCTCCGGTGTGTGTGGGATTATGCCTCCCCCCATCTGTGCGGCGAGGTGTTTGCGGTGGGTGCGATGGCCGATCGTGCGCGATGGCCTACCATTGTGCGTGGTGTGTCGGTGTGTCGGTCGTCCGGAGCGTGTGGCGGCGCCGTTGCATGCAGCGACTCTGCTCACGCGCCACGACTGCTTTGACTGACTTATGAGTGCTGATGGATGATCTCCGACAACCCAAAACCAAAATGAAAATGCGGAGTGGCCCCACTTTGGCGTGCAGATCCAGAGATCCTGCGTCTCTCACTGCCCGCGAACAACAGAGGCGGGTCCGCCGCAGGTCCCCCACTAGTTCAAAAAAAGCAAGGAGAATTTTACGATGGTGTTGTGAGGCGTAATAAATAAATACAACGGACACGCCAAATTGTTGTGAGGCGTGGGCTCGCGAGCGCCAAAAACTTTGTTTTTGCGCGGCCGAGCAGGCTACAGCCCTCGCCTTGTGGCCGCTCCGCACGGGCGCGTCGCTCAGCGACCCGATCGAGGCGCGATCACTCGCCTCGGTGGTGCTCGTCAGCGCGGCGGCGAGGCGCTGGCGGCAGGCAAGGCCACGGTGAGTTGGCGGCGGGCGCGGGCGGCTTGCTGCGCCTGCTGCTTGGGCTGTGCGGCGCAGAGGCACCGTCCAACGCGCAGCTGCGGGTGCTCAACGGTCAGGTGAGTGCGGAGCGAGAGCAAGGCGTGGCTCGACGGCCGCAGCCACGCAGGAGGGCGGCGTGAGCTCGTTTGGCTACAGCAGCACGTGTGCATGCAGTGTTGTGCGTGGCGCCCGGACCGTGTCCAAGCAGATCCTCGACGCCCAAGCAGCTCCTCTCCGGGCTGCAGGGCGGAGAAACGGTGTGGAGGGCGCGCGGGCCGCCCCGCCTCGCTGTCACTTAGACGCAGACGCGGCCCGTTTTGCCGCTTCTTCCGCGACGCACCGGTCGTCGTGGTGTCATCGCGCACGTTTCCCGTCACGGTGCATCCTCGCCGCGCCCAGGCTGCTGCCCGGACCCTCCCCTGACCCTATCTCGGAGCCCGTCCCCAGACACTATGTCACCGCGCGGTGAGGTGGTGCGAGCCGCCGCCCTCGCCGACAGAGGGCGTCGAGCCCGCTGCCCGCTCGTGCTATGAGTGGCACGTGCTATGAGGGGCACGGCGCGGGCACGCCTTCTCGGCGACTCGTTGGAGGTGCGCTCGCTCGCGGCGGCGGTGCGGGTGCTGCGCGCGAGCCGTCGCCGCCGCTCGGCGTGCAAGGGTGCGCACTGCCGACGCAGCTGGCAAGAGGGCGTGAGCTCGTTTGGGTGCAGTTGGAGCACTCGGGGTGGCAGGCTTGCGCGGCGGCTGAGAATTATTCAGACCGTCTGACAAACGCTCGGATCATCTCTGCGCCGCGGTGGATGAATTGCGACGGTTTGATTGGCCGACGCCAATCCTGGTCCGCCAGTATACTCGATTGCGGACTGGCGACGCTCCCGGCACCAGCTGCGTGACTGCTCAAAATTGCGACGGTGCCTGTGCTGACTCGCCGCGCTGCGTCAGACGCCCACCCTCGCGTGGGAGCGTGCGCAGGAGGGAGCTTCGGCACGACCCAGTCGCGCGGGCAAAATTGGCACCGTCCCGGACGCGTTCGGCATGATGCCCTCCGAAGACAGCCGAGAGACAGATGCGATCTCTTAGCGGCCAGAGCACGTGCGCAGCCCTGGCGGGCGTATCCCTGCGGACGCACCGTCGGCGGCTGTCCGATGCCGGTGGGCGCACCGCCGACGGCGTGCCGAGTAGCGTCCAATGCTTTGGCGTAGGCCGCAATGGAGGGCAGGCAGCCGCAGGCAGCGCGGTGGCCGCCCAAATCGTCACGAGATCGGCGGGCGCCTGCCGGCCGCTCCGGCTGTGGCGGAGATGGCGAGTCCGCGCCGGATCGCAAAGCTACGGCGCGTCGGGAGCGAATGCGGGGGGCGGAGGAGGCTGGGGCGAGCAAAGCACAGAGGCTGCGCTGCGCGGCCCTGGCCGCCCTCAAATCGGCACGAGAATCGCGTGTGCACAATAGAATCGTAGCGCGTGTGTGTGTCGGCACCTCGTGTATTCTCCACAGTTTTTTTGTTCTGGCGCGTGTCACAGGGACGGGGGACAAGAGCGTGGATTGCGTGTCATTCATAGCGACGTAAAAACATTCCAGAAGCGAAAGGCGGCGCCTTGCATCTGGCGGACGGCACACTCAGCGAGCGTCGGCGCTGCAACGCGCGGCTCGAGCGATCGGCTCCACTTCTCCGCGCCACCATGCCGCGCACCCCCGCTCGCGCCTTCCGCTCCCTCGCGCTCATCGCTCTGGCCGCAGCGGCCAGCGCGCTGTCGCTGGCCCGAGATTCAGCGCCGAATCTTCGGCGGTCGACAAGACTGTGCATCTATACCGTGCCGGCGCTGCTCGTCTCCAACTCGTCCGTGAACGCGCTGCTCGTCTCCAACTCGTCCGGGCAGCCTGTGTGGCGCTCAACCGCGACCGGCTTCACCTCCAACCCTGCCGTCGCCTCCGCTTGGCAGCACCGAGCCTCCCTGCACTGCGCCTCGCCTGCCAGCTCCCTCGGACCAGTTGCGGGCGTGGGATCTGGCGAGGCGGCGGACGGCACCGAGGCCGCGGATGGCGCTGAGGCAGCCGGCGCGCTGTCGTGCCCGTCTCGCGCCAACCAGTCCAACGAGTCATACGACACCCTCCCCGAGCACTGCGCGACCGACCCGCTGCTCGCGCCGGCCGACCTTCTCTCGCCGGCCGCGCGCTCGCCGCTCTCCGCACCGGACTCGCTCTCCTCCGTGCACGCGCTGCGACCGCCGCTGCCCGGGCAGCCGACTTGGTGCTTGGCTGCCGCGTGTGTTGGCTTCCCCGCCAACTCCGCTGTCGCCTCCCTGTACTGCGCGTCGGATGCCGGCTCCCTCGGACCGGAGGCGGGCGTGGGACCTGCCGTGGCGGCGGACGGAGCCGAGACCGCGGACGGTGCGCTCCTGTCGTCAGTCTTGTGTGAGGGCGTCGGGCGTGTCGGGAGTGGGTGTCGCTCGTGCTCGCCTTGCCGCAGGCTCGAGGACTCCGAGGCTCGTGGGCCCACTTGCCCTGTCGTGACCCCGCGTGTCGTGGGCAGCACACTCCGAGAGTGTGATGCGGGGTCCACCCCGGGCGCCACCCTCCCGGTCATAAGCGCTTCTGAGCAGACCGGGGGGGACAATCGGGGGGTGTCGACAACGCAACAACCTTACGGGGTCGCACAGTGGCCGCCAGCATCTGCTGCCGCCCCGCGACCCTGTCTGGGGGCACCGTCACACCACGGGTGTTGCTTTTTTAACAGCGCACTTCGACAGGGCAGCGCAACGTCAGCAGAGTCAACTCGAGTGTCAACGGCCTACGTGCGGCACCTTGCCCTCCGAGGCGGTCAAGCTCGAGAGAACCATCCCGTGTGGCATCTACGCTGCCAACGACGACTCGCTCCCGCCGGGATCTGGGTCGACCAGTACCGATGGCGTTCGAGCACCAGGACGAGGAGGCGCCGTTCTCGCGTCTCCCGTCCCCGACAACTCCGACATGGACATCTTCGTTGGCGGCACGCCCGTCAACGAGACCATCGCCAGCCTCTTCTCTTGCGACGCCTCTCCGCCGCCCGCCGACGAGGACTCGCGGGTGAGCATCTTCTCCGTCATTTACACGCTCATCGTCTTCGTCGTGAAACTGTGTCGGGCCGCCGCGTTCGCCTTACTCTCAATCATGTACACGCTGGTCGCCTGCCTCGTGGACATGCTCCGGGCCCTCGTCTTCACCCTCTTCTCACTCGCCTTCGACATCGCGTGCACGCTGGTCTCACTCGCCTTCGACATCACGTGCACGCTGGTCCCCTGCCTCGTCGATTTGTTCCGCGCTGCCGCCGTCGCCTTCTCCGGCAAAGCGGCTGACGACTCGTCCTACCTGGGCATCGCCCACTGTGGCCTCGCGAGCCGGCGCGAGTACCGCGACACCTTCCGGCCATGGTCGCGGCGCTCGCCCAATTCGAAGTCTCCAGATCGAAACCTGTGCTTTGGCCAATCTGTCTGTCACTGTCTCCCTAGCTTGGGGGGCGTCTTCTTTCTTTACTTGCAGCGCGCACACTCCGCCACGCCGAAGCTCTAGATCATCCCCTCTCAAACACGCCGCCGCCCAATCTGTCTCTAGCAAGGCACCAGTGCCACTCAGAAGTACTTGCCTGAAGATGGGCCCTTACCCTCGCCGGGCGCCATCTCCCGAAGCATCGACTGGCCAGCCGGTCCCGAGAAGAAGCGCCGGCCCGTGCTGGCGAGGTCCTTGAGGACAGAGAGCCGCTGCCATTCGAGCTCGTACTTTCTCTTCGTCTCCAGCCCCTTGGTCGAGTTGTTCTCCGCCTCTGCCACAGCGACCAGCGCGTCGGCGTTGTTCTTGGCCGCGGCCAGCTTAGCCTCCGACTCGAGGATCCGCACCCTCGCTTGCTCCTCGACGGTGAACTTGCGCTTGTCGCACTCGATCTGCGCGCCCCGCAGGATCATCTCCGCCTCGCGCTCGCCCTCCTTCGCCGCCACGTCAAAATCGCCCTTCGCGCGCGCGATTTGCACCTCCATGGCACTCTTCGCCTCCATCTCACGGACGGTGCTCGCGCCCGTGAGCTCGTCCACCCGCTCCTTGTGCTCGATCTCGTACCGCTGGCACTGCGCGAGCAGGTCCTGCTCGCGCCGCGCGTTCGTCCGACAGATCGTCTCGAGCTCCTGTGACGCCTGGTCACTCAGCACCCGAATTGCGTTCTCGTGCTTTTTCGCCTTCTCTGCGATGCGCGTGCGGAAGGTCGTCGTCTCCTCGAGCAGCGACGCCAGGGAGCGCGGCAGGGCAGTCTCGGTGATCTTGACCGAGCGGATAATGACGCCGTACCTAAGGTGTCGAGCAGATATTTACCACCTCCACTTGTTTAGGGGACGTTTGCCGGGGACGTGGCGTGGCGCGCGCACGGCGCAAACGTCGAGGAAAGAGACTTTAACATGCCCATGGCGAACTCCTCACGCAGGTCGTTTACACGATCGTGCGTCACCCCGTAGACCAGGCCGCGGATGCCCTCCTCCACAACGTTGGAGAGAAACTCGTCGAAACGCTGGCGCGAGAGGGGGGGAGGGGTCAAGAGGTGGCGCCAATATGGGCGGTGCGTGCGATCCGAGGATATCGCGCGTGGTCTTGCACACACCTCGGCGCCAATCTTATAGACAAAGTCATATGCCGCGTCACCATCCGGCCCGATGGAGAAGGTGACGGAGAGGTTGATGTCCACCATCACGTTGTCGGCTGTCGGCACCTGAGGAGACAGTGGTTGTGTCCGGAGAGAGCACCCAGGCAGGGCAGTGAGGCAATCGGTTGGATCTTCAGAATTCACCTGGCGCGAAGGCGCCGAGTAGGTAACCGTGGCCTTGTTGACGATGTGCGAGATCTTGTTCCAAAAAGGCCTGCCACGGCAGTGGTTGGGCTACAGTAGGATTGGGGTGGGCGTCTCACGTGAGGGCGAGCAGTGGAGCGGTGGAGCGGTGGTGGCGGCGTACCAGCAAAATACGCAGCCGGGATCCATCTCGCCCTGGTGTTTGGACCAGGTCTGCTTCAGGACAAAGTAGCCGCTTGGGATGGCCATCGGTGGTGCGCAGGGGCAGCAGCAAAGCCCGAAGCAACAGGAGTCTGCTGAGGATGGCACGGCAACGAGGCAGATCTCCCTGTCGTCAACGCGGTTGAACGCCTCTGCAGCGCCAGTGGGGAGCAAAATCCTGCGCTGCACGCACTGGCTGTGTTGCACACCATTGAAGGCGCCCTGATCCTGACCGTACGAGCCCTGCGTGTGCATAGTGGCGACAGGCCGACAGCGGAACCGTCCAAGACAGGAAACACGGGGAGGGGCCGATATCCTTAGGATCCTCCGACGGACCGTCGCGTCCAGCGCCAGCAGCCGGCCCGCTCGGCGGCCGCTTCCCAGCGCCGCCGGCCAGCCTCACACTGACCTTTGGCACCTTCGCGCGATGACCACGCTGTTCAGCACGGACATCGGGAGCACCGCGGGGGCGTTGGAGATATTCGGGAGGGAGAAAGGACTGTTGATTGTGCGGCCAGGCCGCTCATGCCTTCTCCCATGGTTCGAGGTGGACTCCGCGCACCGCCCACTTTGCACGGCCCGCAACAGCCCTGCAGTGCCGCACTGATGAATTCTGTGCTGGTTCCGCTCGAGCACATAGCTTTCAAGCAGCGCTGTCCACTCGAGCAGACCGACAACCCGCGTTGCCGCCCGCGTTTTGTCCTCAGGTGCCAGAGGGCTGCTATGCGCTCGTCTCGAGCTTTGGCCGCATCATGAACCACTCCTCGGGCGAAATCGTGTGGCCTCCGGGCCGCCACTGCGGGATGCCGTGGATGAAATGCGACAGCCTGGTGAGCAAGGAGCACGTCGTCTTCAACATGCCCGTGAAGGGCTGCAAGACACAGGATAACGTGACCGTACAGATCAACCTCGCCGTCGTATTCCGGTGTGTGTCCATGCTCGCCCGCCCCGCTCTGACTCGAAAGACCGACTGCCGCTGACACCCGTTGGCTCGGGGGCGCACACACTCCGGTGTCTGTGCATCCTCTTACCCGCATGCCCGTGGCCGCAGCGTTATGGGCGACACCGACAAGGGAGAGGACTCAAACCACGTCTACGGTGATTTTCCCGCCTAAGCCTCGCTGTACACCTACTTCCCACCTGTCCACCACCATCTTCCCACCTTTCGTGTCCAGACTTTGTGTACAAGATCACTGCGCGCGGGCTGCAACAGCAACTGACGGACGCCTGCGAGGAGGCGACCCGCTCCATCGCGCGATCTCTGCTTCACACCGAGGTGTGTGGCCGCCGCGCTCCAGCCACTCCCCCCCCCCCCTCCCTCCCCCCTCTCGCTCTTTTCCTCCCCCCCCCCCTCTACCGGGCATCGCTGGCGCTCCTGCCCGTGATTGCCATCGCACATCAGTCTGCTGTCTGGAGTGATCTGTCGGCGGTCAGTACGACCGATCAGGTTGGAAGTTTCTTATGGTTAGAGGGTCTATCTGTATGTACTCCTCGAGATCTCTCCAAATCTGCCCTCTGATCAACCGTGATCATTCGGGAAGTCGGTGCTAGTAGAGACTAGTAGAGCCGTGGAGCCCCGTTTTTCCACACTGCTGCGCGGCGCACGGTGCCTCCGGGGGCCCCCGCCTCCCCCCAGAGTGCTTGTGCGTCTTGGGTTTGTGTTTGTGATTGTGTGTGAACTCCTGAGAAGGCAAGTTGCATCAGATCACAGATGTCGAGGAGTGAGACGCGCAGGGAGGACGGAGAGCATTGCTAGAAATCGTACTAAACTCTGTGTCGAGCGGGAGCTCGGTCAGGGTGGTAAAGAGATGTAGGACCGTCCTTAGGTCCGCCTCTCACACCCTCATCCCGATCCACTACGTTTCGTTTCATTAGGAAAAGAATTTTACGATCCACTCCACGATCCACTCCAAGTGGATCGTGAAATCACCACCAAGCTCCCTCCACCCCAAAGAAAAGAATTTTAGCACGCGAAATTTTACCACAAAGCTCCCTCGCACCACACTGGGCACGGGACTGGCGTGCACTGTTAGGAAAAGAAACGCATGGTTCCCGCTTATCACTGGCAGTCTCTCGCCAGGGCAGGGCTAGAATGATGGGAGTCCCCCCTCTACTCGGAGCTACAACAGTGGAGCTACACAACACGCCCGACTCTGCGGGCGAGGACGGCTTCCGGGGACGAAGCAGAGACGAACCCAGACCGGTAACGCATGAGCAGAGCAGCCCTATCGCCGGCGGACGCGCAGCAGAGGCCGCGCCCGCGGCGCAGCGCCCCCGCGCCTGTGGCTCACCCAGAAGCGCTCTTTGTTGCCAAAAACTTTGTGCAAGAAGCAAAATCGAGCGGCGACGGGCGACGGTGTACGCGCTGGTTCCAAAAGCTGGCTGGCAGTGAGAGGTATCAAAGATGCGCTGTGGCGCTCGGAATGACCTGCGCTTCACACTGAAGCCCCCCACGCTAGCGCAAAGCCGCGTACCGACCATGTCAACCAATCACGCACGCGACGCCTACGAGCTCTCAGCAATCGCGCCGAGCGCGGCGTGGCCGCTCCTTTCGCGCACCAGCCGGCAAACTTGAGCACCACCCCCGGCAGAGACGCGTCGTGTGGCGATTCCAACGGCGGCGCGCCAAAAGCAAACCGCTTCAGCGCGTGTGCTTTTGGCGCTTCGTGCCGCCCACCCCGGCCGCCTTCTTGACGGCGTCGGCGAGCGCGCGCACGGCCGCCGCCGTCTCGAGCCAATCGAGGCACCTACAGCGAGACGCATTCGGGCAGTGGGGGCGCGACATGCCCCTCGGCCGCGATTGGCCCCGCGCGAGTCGACGGCACGGCTCTCCGACCGACAAGCCGTGGATTAGCGGCTCGCCTACACGGCACACTCCAAAGCTCAGGGAGGCGGCGCCACTCACATGTACATGTGACTCCGCCGCAAGCAGCGCGCTCTCCTCCGAGCCGCGCCGGCTGGTGGCCCGAGAGGAGGTGCGACGAGAGGGAGACGCCGCGCACTGCGGGGGCTTTGCCCTCGCCGACGAGCGCGGCAATCTCGCGCAAATACTGCGCCTGTGCCGCGGGGGAAACCTCCGCCCCGCCGCACTCGACCACGACGGGGCGGCTGTCTGCGGCGGCGGCGATTGCCGCCGCGGCGGAGAGGCTCGAGCGAGGCAGCAGCGTGGCGCAATCTCTGTTTCCGGTCGCGTGGACGATGCCTTGAGCAGGGGCGCAGCGACTCAGGGGGAGGTGGAAGGGGGGAGGGGGGGGGGGGGGGAATACCTGAGCACCGTGTGAGTGCGAGGCCTGCCGATACGGCGCGAGGGATGCAGCCGAATACATGTCTTCTCGAGCGCTAGAGCTCGGGGAATGTGTATCCAGCAGTTTCATCACTGTGCCGGCGATGCCATGGGCGGTGACGCCGTAGAAGTCCGCGCGCCCCGACGGGTCGTCTTCCGAAGAGAGTGGAGCGCCGTCCTCGCGCTGTAGCGGCGCTCCCGCAGCGCGGAGGCCAGCGGGCATCGAGAGGCCGGCCACCAAATTGCTCAGCGGTCGCGACTCGGCGCTCACCGACGCCCACGAGAGCAGATCTGCAAAGTACTGCGGCGTGACCGTCTCCCCAAACTCGACCGCCGCAGGCACGCCGAGCGCGCCGACGGAGAGGAGCAGCCGCCGCGCGCGCCGCAGCCCCTGCTTGAACACACCTCCGGCCTCACCGCTCGGGCGAGAATCGGCGCATCTCCGAATTGGCGCATCTCCGGTCATCTCCGGTCATCTATAGTCATCTCGGGTGCCCGTTGCCTCGTTGATGCGGAAAGAGCGGTCGCGGTCCGGGTCCTGCGGACAGGAATGGCGGAGGGAAGGCGCGGTCAAAGCGCGTGCTGCCACCGCGACTGCCGCCTCGCAGGAGCCGGAATGCGAGGATGGCGCGCGTGATGAGCAGCACGGCGACTCAAGCATCTAAGGCCAAAATCCTTGAGCAAACCGCCCCACGCGGCGCCGGCCGCAGCGGCGAGGCCGCAGCGCAAGACCACTACCACGGTGTCGCTCACCTGCTCGCAGAACCACCCGTGTGCGGCGGCGCCGGGTGCGGCCGGCTCCGCCGCCACCCGCCACTGGGCCGCGCCCACCTCGGCCGCCACCGCAGACAAACGGGCGGCAAACTCGACCACCTGGCAGCAACTGCGTGAATGACCAAACACACACAGAGGTCGGGGGCGCCGCAAACGCCAAGCAGACCGACGCGTCGTTCTCGAGCAGCGGCGGTCCGACCAGCGCGACGAGCTTGCCACACTCTCCCCGGATCGCCTCGCCCAGCTGCTGCCTCGAGCGGAGCACCAGCGCCGCGTGCGCCGCAAGCTGTGGCAACTCCTCGGTTAGGATCGCGGGCGGAAGCAACGGCCGCACCGAGCGGATGCGCAAATTGTCCGTCGTCTGCGCCGTCGCGCGCCGGCGGGCCTGCAGGAGGGCTCCGAGTCAGTTCCAAGCAGCTTCCGGGAAGGTTCGTAGCAGCCGCCTCCGGCGGACCTGCTCCGCGCCCGAGAGGCCAGCCGACACCGCACCTGCGACCTACAGCAGGAGTCCAGGGAGGCCGCGGTGTGAGCACAGCACCGTGCGTGCGCCTGAGCTAGGCGAATGCAGTGAGCGGCTGCTATACGGGCGTGTCCCGCCTCTACCGCCTGCTGCCTCCTCAATCCGCCCCTTGACCTCCTCCCACTGCGCCGCTTCAAAGTCGACGCGCAAACCCTTGAGGGGTGCGCCGCCCCCTCCGCCCGGTGCAGCGCCGCCCGGCGCCGCGCCGAGGAGGGCGTCCAGCGCAAGGCCGGGGCGCCCCCCTCCCTGCGGGCCCGCCTCCGCGAGCTGCACGGCCGTGCGGCAGGCGACCCACGCACTGGCGCAGGCACTGTCGCAGGCACTGGCGCACGCACTGGCGCAGGCACTGGTGCAAGCACGCCTCCCGCCGGAGAGGCCGCCCTCGCCGAGGGCGGTGCTGCACCGCGCGGCAGCGTCGGCGAGCTTGTTTCCGCCGGCCGGGAGGGAGTGCAGGACGGCATGCGCCTGGGACGGAGCGGGGCGGGGGCAGAGCGTGTGTGCGTGTGCGTGTATGTGTGCGTGTGTGTATGTGTGCGTGTGCGTGTGCGTGTGCGTGTGCGTGTGCGTGTGCGTGTGCGTGTGTGTGTGTGTGTGTCTGTGTGTGTGTGTGTGCGTGCGTGCGTGCGTGCTTTGAGGATGGGGGCAGTCTCAAGGGGTGGGTGTGAGAGGGGGTGTGAGAGGGGGTGTGAGAGGGGGAGGGAGGGGCGAGGCAGTGCCTGGGGGTGGCCGGTCGACTCGACGATGCCACACAAGCCAGCAGAGGAGACGCCTGCGCTGATCGACACTGGTGAGCCTCTCGGAAGAGTCACACACGTCGGCCGAGGAGGTGGACGGCGGATCTCGGCGGATCTCGGCGGATCTCGGCGGATCTCGGCGGATCTCGGCTGCCGAGGAAGTGGTGGCTCTGCGCCGCGAGGCCGAGCGCGGTGGCGACACGCTCCGGTTCCGCCGCAGACCCTTCGACGCCCGCCTGCGAGACGCGCGCGGTAGCGGCGGGGGGCGGGAGGGGGGTGGGTGGGGGTGGATCGGGGAGGGGGGGGAGGGGGGAAGGGGGGGGGGCAGAGGCCCACTAGGGGTGCGTTCCCAGGGTCGTGAGAGAAAGGGGGAGGGGTGCTACAGGAGAGGGTGGAGCGGGAGGGTGGAGAGTGGAGGGTGTGCGCGAGGTGGCTGGTGTTTCCGAGGGCGCGGCTGCCGGCATCGAGAGGCCAGACACGAGCTCGCACATCGCTGAGGACGCTGGCACGCACGCGTAGGCGAGCAGGTCAGACACGTACTGCGGCGTGATCGTGTCGGCAAAGGCGGCGGCGGCGGCGACGCCGTGCCGATTGAGGGCGAGCAGGCTCCGCCGCAGCGAGCGCAGCGCCTCGTTGCTCGGCGTCGCGTCGGTGGTGGTCGGCAGCACCAGCAGCTGCAGCTGCGGGTGCGCGTCGCAGGCGGCCTTTGCGTCGGCGGCGAGGCGGAGCGCGGCGTCGGCTGCGCTCTCGCCGTCCGCCTGGTCGGACGGTCCGAGCCGCGGCTGCAGGATGAGCAAGAACCGGTCCGAGTGCCCGGCGAGGATTGAGAGCACCGCCTCACGCGCAGCCTGTGAGCGGCGGCGGGACGGCTTGAGCAACTCCTGAGCGAGTTGTCGCGTGGAAGCGCTTGCGGCAGTGGCGGCGATGCGGTTGGGAAGAGAGGAGGAGACGATGGCTGTGGTGGAGACAGAGCGAGGGCGGCAGCGAAGGAGGAGCTAGCAATCTCGGCAGTCGAGACGGGGCAAGATCTGGAGATGGCGGCGCGCCACGACGTGCTCGTAGACGGCGAGGTCGGCTGGCAGCTCCTCGAAGACGCACGAGGGCGGGATGAGCGCGCCGATCGACTCCACGTTCAGGTCGGAGGACATGACTTGGATGTCGTCGCGGGGTTGTCGATCTGGGGCACACGCAATCTCGAGGTCTCTTCGAGCAGAGCCCCGGCGAGTCGTCGAAAGAGCGCGACCCAAATGGGTCCTCGGAGAGGGTACCCTGGGTGGGCGGGGCCTCTACTCGCCAGGTTGTCGATGATGTCTGGCGCACAAAAAGAAAACAGTCGTGCGTAACAGCAGTGTAACAGACAGAGATAAGAGAACTGTCAGAGTCAGAGTCAGAGAGCTGCCATCCCTCCCTTGGGTTGTTTGTTTTCTTTCTTTCTTTAGGCAGCTAGGGCACACACGTACTTGTCGCATGTCAGAGATTCCATTCTCCAAGGTGGCTCCGAACGTAGCATTCATGCGAGGACACCCCATGTATGGTCGACAGATTCCACCGCGCAAGAACGCCTTGGGCGGCGGGCCCGCGACGCCTCAATCAATCCCCGAAGAGCTCTCGCAGCAGCCGGTCCGTCTGCTGGACGACGCCGCCCGACGGGGTCAGGTCGAGCGCGAGGTGCGCCTCTCGCAGCACCATCAGGAGCGGCCCGTCGGGCAGAGACAGCTCCGCCCGGATGCGCCGCACCCTGTCCATGAGCGACGACGGCCGTGCAGGGGCCGCCGCAGGCGCGGCGGGCGCAGCGGCCATCACAGGCGGCTGTGCTTGCATCGCAGGCGGGTGGGCTTGCAATGCCCGTGGCGAGAGGGCTGACTCGGGCTCGGGCGCCTCCGCGGCCTCCGCCGCCTCCGCCGCCTCCGCCTCCGCGGCCTCCACCGCCTCCGCGGCCTCCACCGACCTTGCCTCTTCCGCCGCCTCCTCCGCCCCTCGGGTGCGGGGTGGCTGGGCCGCCGCCGTCTCCACGACTGCGGCTCGGCAGAGCGGGCAGGTGGTGCTTGAGGAGCCTGAGTGGGCCAAGAGGGTGGTGGGAAGGGGGAAGGCGAGGGAGCGGCGAGTGGCGTGTCGCGGATTGCCGGTACGCAATGTCTGAGCGAATGAGCTGCTTCTCGACATCCAAGCGTCGAGGCAGCCGCCACACCTGCGCAAGGGGAGGAAGGAGACTGAGAGGCTGGCGAAACGCGTGCGGGGTGGGCCGAAGTGTGTTGCGGGGACTGGATGGCGGAGGGAATGCCCCGCACGTCGAGTGGCGGCAGGGCAGCATCTCGACGTCGGCCTTGTTCTCGAAGCAGATGGGGCAGTCCTCGAGCTGCGCGCGGTCGCACTCCGTCAGGGAGAGCGCCTGTGAGGGACGCGCAACCGGGGAGCCGTGGGCGAGCGCAGGCGGCGGGCAAGGGAGGACACTGCTGCGTCGCCTTTCTGCTGTTCATGCCGACAGCGGCGGCGGCCCACTTGGCGGGCGAAGTGGGCGCGGTCCGCGGCTCGGCGACGAAGGCGGCGCCGCGAGCGGCGAACGACCTGCCCGGCCGGGCGAGCGACGAGGGTGGCAAGGCCGAAGGGTGCGGCCGCAGCGGCGGGAGCGCATGGGGGTCCGATGCGCCGCCGCCTCGCTGCGCCCGCAGAGCCGCAGAGCTCGCGCCAAGCCCGTCCGTGGCAAACGCCACGACGGCCCGCGCCCGCCTCCCCCGGGCAGCCGCCTGCACTCGTGTGGCGGCGTCCGCCTCGACCACCTCCTTCGCCGCCTGCCTGGCCGCCTCCGTTGCGCGCGCAGCCGCCTCGCCCGCCGTCGCCGCCGCCGCCGCCGCCCTCTCCGCCTCGGCCGCTGCGGCTGCCCTCACTGCCTCCGCCTCCGCCGCCTTGCGCATCGCCGCGGCGATCTCCGCCTCCATCTCCGCCTCCATCTCCGCCTCCATCTCCGCCTCCATCTCCGCCTCCGCACTCGCCAGGCACTGGCCCCGCCCAGCCACACGCAAGGGCACCCCTCCCCCTCCCCCTCCCGCCGCCGCCGCGTGCTCGAGCCGGTCTCGTCGCTCCTGTCTCGCCGCACGCTCGCCGGCGGCCCGCGCGTCCGCCCCCGCCCCCGCCGATCCCTCGGCCGGCGATCCCTCCTCGCGCGCATTTTGCTCGAGCGTCGAGCGGAGCATCCCGAACATCTTCCGCGAGTGGTCGCGCGAGGCGCCGCTCAGCTCGAGGCTCTGCTGCAGCTGGAGCGTGGCGATCTTGCGGCGCCGCTCCGCTCGCGCCTCTTGCTCGCACCTCTGCTCCGAGGGGCTCGCGCCCACTGCGATTGCCGGTGGCGCTGGTGCCGGTGCGCTCGCCGCCGTAGGCGCCGGCGGCGCATCCTTGTCGCCGCCGTCGTCGGCGGCGCTCCAGCGGCAGCGCACGCTGACTCGTCCGTGGCGCATATCGGACACCTCCAACACGTCGGGGAAGAGGCTCACGTAGGTCGAGAGAAATTTGGTTTTGATTGTCCTCTGGGCCCGCAGACGAACCTCGGCCTCTTCCTTGAGTGCACTCAGATCCACCCCGCCACTCCCGCCGCCCCGGACGATCTCGAGGAGCAGATCGTGCGGTCGACCCTGCGCGGCGCAAAGGCTTTCAAGGGCAGGCAGGGTGTCGTTCCATTTGCTCGTCGAGGTCAGCAAATCCAGCAGAGCGGCGCACATCGGCGGAGCCTCCTCCTTCTTCGCCTCGTCGCCAACCTGGAGGTGTGAATACGTGGCCTTGAGGTGTGGGTATACAGGGCCGTGCGAAGTACGAGGGCTCCGTGTGCCGAGGCCAGTGTGCGAGCCCGACGGAGCACAGTCGAATGCGTGGTTGTCTCGGGTGCTGGCTGGAGTGCAGGGGGTGGTACTCCGCATCTAGGCCCGCGTGCCTCCGCGTCCCACGAGAGGGCCGTGTACCCGAGCGCCAGCGCGGACGCCTGCTCGCGCGCGTCCAGGCGGCTGAAGCGGCGCTCGCATGCCTCTGGCGCGTCGCCGGCGTCCCAGCTCGTCGCGTTGTACCCGAGGGCCATCGCGGACTGCTTCTCCTTCTCGTTCAGCGCCGCCCACGTATCCTTGTCCTTGCCAAGCGTCCTGCCCGCCACGGCGGGGGCGGCGGCGTGCGAAGCCGAGTCCTCCGCCGCCAACCGCGCCTCCTCCTCCGCCGCTGCCGCCCTCCGTGCCTCCTCCTCCGCCGCCCTCCGCGCCTCCTCCTCCGCCGCTGCCGCCCTCCGTGCCTCCTCCTCCGCCGCCAACCGCGCCTCCTCCTCCGCCGCTGCCGCCCTCCGTGCCTCCTCCTCCGCCGCCAACCGCGCCTCCTCCTCCGCCGCTGCCGCCCTCCGTGCCTCCTCCTCCGCCGCCCTCCGCGCCTCCTCCTCCGCCGCCTTCTCGCGCGCCTCCTGCGCCGCCTCCTGCTCAGCCGCCCGCTGAGCCGACAGCTGCATCAGCAGCTGCTCACGCAGTGGCGGATGCGCGGGGCGGTCGACGGCAGTAACCGGGACGGCGGGCGCCAGGACGACTGCCTGGCCGGTCGGCAGCTGCGCAAGCATCTGCTCGCGCAGGGTTGGCTGCGACGGGCGATTCTGGGAGTGATGCGGCCGCCCGCTAGCCTCCCATGCGTTAGCCTCGGGGACCGCCGGATAGACAAACCCGCGCTCGCTCAGCTGCTGCTCCAGCTGTTCCTTGAGCGACGGCCAGACTGTCCTCTCTGCCTCCGCGGCCGGCGTGGGCGCGGGCGTGGGCGCGGGCGCGGGGGCCTCGACTGCCTCCGGTGCCTTCTCCTCCGCTTCTGCAGCGTACCGGTAGACGCCGCGCCCCTCCATCTCACCCGCCTTGTACTCGCCTTCGCACACGGTGCCGTCGGCGAACCGGTAGACGCCGCGCCCCTCCCGCTCTCCCGCCTTCCACTCGCCCTCGTAGACGTCGCCGTTGGCGGACCGGTAGACGCCGCGCCCCTCCCGCTCAGCCGCCTTCCACTCGCCGTCATAGATTTCGCCGTTGGCGAACCGGTAGACGCCGCGCCCTTCGAACAAGCCCGCCTTCCACTCGCCGTCGTAGACGTCGCCGCTGGCGAGCCGCAAGACGCCGCGCCCCTCGTACTCACCCGCCTCGTTGCGCTCGCCCTCGTAGACGTTGCCGTCATCGGGCAGAGGGGAAGGGAGGGGGAGCCCGAGCTCGGCGGTCCGCCGCGCATCCTCCAGCGAGATGCGCTCCTCCTCCCCGTCACGCAGCCACGCCGCCCGCTGCCCGTCCGCCATCCGCCTGACGCACTCGCCGACGTCAGCGCCCTGCTTGTAGAAGCTCGACTCCACGTCCGGCCCTTCCGCCTCGGGAACCGGGTGCAGGGGCAGCCCCCGCTCGCTTAGCTGCTGCAGCAGCTGCTCTTTGAGGGAGGGCCAGGCCGCCTGCTCCTCGGCCGGCGAAGGCGCAGGAGCCACGGCTTCCTCAGCAGCGGCGGGTGCTGTGGGCTCCTGCAGCGGCAGTCCGCGCTCGCTCAGCTGATGCTCCAGCTGTTCCTTGAGCGACGGCCAGAGTGTCTTCTCTGCCTCCGCGGCCGGCGTGGGCGCGGGCGTGGGGGCCTCGACTCCCTCCGCTGCCTTCTCCTCCGCTTCTGCGTCCGTCCCTTCCGCCTCGGGAACCGGGTGCAGGGGCAGCCCCCGCTCGCTTAGCTGCTGCAGCAGCTGCTCTTTGAGGGAGGGCCAGGCCGCCTGCTCCTCGGCCGGCGAAGGCGCAGGAGCCACGGCTTCCTCAGCAGCGGCGGGTGCTGTGGGCTCCTGCAGCGGCAGTCCGCGCTCGCTCAGCTGATGCTCCAGCTGTTCCTTGAGCGACGGCCAGAGTGTCTTCTCTGCCTCCGCGGCCGGCGTGGGCGCGGGCGTGGGGGCCTCGACTCCCTCCGCTGCCTTCTCCTCCGCTTCTGCGTCCGTCCCTTCCGCCTCGGGAACCGGGTGCAGGGGCAGCCCCCGCTCGCTTAGCTGCTGCTGGAGCTGCTCTTTGAGGGAGGGCCAGGCCGGTCCCTGATCCTCGAGCGCCCCCTCGTCCTCTGGGAGTGCCGTACCCGACTGCTCGCGCCTGACTCCCTGCTTGGACAGTTGCGCCCAGAGGTTGTCGGCCGCCGTCGGCAAAGGCGCAAACACACCCTGCTCCTCGAGCTGCTTTAGGAGCTCGTCTTTGACCGATAGGCCGCCTTGAGTTTGCTCCGCCCACTGCATCTTCGGTGGGTTGTGGGCCATTGGCGCCAGCTGCCTGAAATAACCGCAGCGGCCGAGCGGAGCTGGGAAAAGGACCGCGGCGTGGGCGTCAGAAGACTCGTCCTTGCGCGAGGAGAGCTCGATAGACTCGAGGGGCCAGGATATGCAGCGAGGAGGGCGGAGCTGCGCCGAAAGGCAAAAGAAGCCGAGAGAACAAGGGAACGGCAGGCGGCGGCGTCGCAGAACGAGGCAGAGGAGAGCGACGCGACAGAGGAAGAAGCGACAAGGGAGAGCTCGACGAGAAGGGGGCGACCGCGAGGTGGCACGAAGATCGCAGCGAGAATCGGAGAGAGACTGCGAAGAGAGATAGGAAGAGGCGGACGCCCAAGGGTGGGCGACGGCTAGTGCACCACACCCCTCTCCTTAAAATCCCTGTGTGGTGGCGGCGTGCCGTCCTCCCATCCCTCCCTTGGGTTGTCCGTTTTCTTTCTTTCTTTAAAAGGACCGCCGCAAGCGGCGTGGAAGGAGCGGTTGAGCATCCCTCCGGGGGACCCTCTGCGCCGGGGAGGCGTTGTTGGAGGCTAGGACGCAAGCGTCCGTCGCCCTTTTCAAACTCGGGGCCCACTCCGCTACGCTCCGACCCGAATTTGGAGGGCCTGAAAGTTTAAGGTGTTGCTGCGCAAATGGGGTCGGACACAGGGCGCAGCTCATGCTAAGAGCTAGAAGGGGAGCTAGAGAGAACGACTACCCTGTCCCGTTATTGCGTACACCAACACCACAAAAGCTCTCTCTCTCCTGTCCTCAGACACTCCGGGGGCCCACAACTACCGTGTCCCTCGACTAGCTGCCACGTTGCCGACCGAGAGCGGATCTCCTCCTGCTCCGCAAGGAGGGTGGCCAAGGCTAAAGTCATGCCGGAGCCGCCGGGCGCGTTGACGACTTGGAGAAGGTCGCGCTTTGACTTGTACTTTTCTTGTATAGCGATGCTCGAGGGGGTGCTGAGGGGGTGCTTTGTGGGGCGGTGCGCAGCCAGGCCAGCAGTGAGGGGAGGCGTACCCTCACTCTCCTCGGTTGCAGAGCTCGTCGGAGGCTGCGGCACGACGGGAGGGTCGCGACAACAGTCCTCGGGCGAGCCGACGCGCATGTCCAACCAGCGCTGGGACTCGTTGTGACGGCAGACGCCGGCTGCCTCTCCAACCGCTTCTGCAGCTTCCTTCTTTGCCCGGTGCATGGGCTCGATCCGATTCCGCAGCGTGTCGTCCCCAGCGGCGGTGCTGCGCGGGAGGGCCGCGGGCACGCTGGGCTCGATCAGCGGCTTTCCCTCAGTTGCTCCGAAAGCACGGATTTGGCGGACGCCGACATCGTCGGATTTGTGCACGGTATTCGGATTTTGCTATTTGTTCGTGTGGGGGTATATTCCAGATTTGTCAATGGTACCGCGTCTGCGACGCGGGCGCCTTGCGGGCAGAGCCCTTAGCCACCCTTTATATCTTGCGCGGTCAAAAAGTCAAAACCCTGACCAAAAATACCCGCCAGAATCCTGCCCGTGCAGGTGGGGGCGCTGTCCTTCTCCCATCGCTCGTTTGCGTGTTCTGTTTTCTTTCTTTCTTACCCCGCTAGCTCCGAGTAGAGGGGGCGCTCCGCCGCTAACTAAGGGAAACCCAAAGCGCAGACAACCCTCGGAGACCCGTGTTGTGTTATGCTTATGGCTTATGCGTTATGGCCCTCCCTGCGACCGCGCACGCCCCAGGGTCAGGGCTCCTCTCTTGCCCGGAGGCCCGGAGCCCGATCTCCCGAGCATCCGGCCCGCGCGTGGGTGCGCTTCATAGAGTGGGTCCCCGGCCTCGGATGTGAGGCAAATGTGAAATGATCGCACTCCAAGTGGAACTGTGGAAGTGCTCCCACGTGCTAGATTTCTGGCCCGTGCGCCGTGGCTGATTTTAGTTTTTACTCGTTTGAGTTTTGAAGAAAAAAAACGGGTCCGATATAGCAGCGGAGTTGCGGATGTACGAAGAGAATTGGAGCAGCAGGAACCCGAGGGACCATGATCCATGTGGAAGACGGCTAGTGCTAGTCCCCCATCGGGAGGACGACCCCGGCTAGTCGCCGACCACACCCACAAAGAGCCCTGCACAAAGATCGCACGGGCGGGGCCCTGTTCCTTTTTACCCACCTCACAGTAGAGAGGGGTCCGTTTTTATTTATTTTTAGCGGAAGTTGCGGGGGGGGCGGGCGGAGAGGGGAGAGTCGCCGGAGAGACGGGCGTCCTCGAGGTGTGCATAAACCAGATCCCACTATGTTATATCATAGGATATAACATACTGAGATACCAGGCTCTTCCCTGGCATATCAGCTATCAAGAAACCGTCTGATTTCTAGGAGGAGGAGCTCTGTATTCTGCTTTTTCGACATATCCCACAGATCACATCCGGGCCATGGGAATATCGGTCCAGACGCTCTGGGTTCTGGTTTTTCGAGGTGTGAACGATCTCCCGGAGGGGTCATTCCGGCGGAATAACCCCTCATTAACTAATCGGATTCCGAATGGGTCGAACGGGAGTACTAAGACAGCAGCATGTTCTGGGTGGGAGGAACCCTTGGTAACGTTCTGGTTTCTGGTTTCTGCGATATCGAGTGCGATGGAGCGCCCCTCGTTGCTTTCACCTCTCAACGGCGACGAGAAGCGGCTCACTACGGTGCCTCAGCGCACAGTGTCGCTCCTCTGTGAGACTGACGCAAAACAGGCCAGCGTTCAGTTGCTCAAGCGCCAGGCACTCGGCGTTTGGCACGCCGACGCCCTGTCCGACGTTGAGAATGCCATTGGCGACCTGCACTTCTGGCCAACGACCTGGTCGAAGGACCCTCGCAGCCATGACTACGACATGCAGCGCCTCGGACGGTCCAAGCGGCTCGACAATCGCGAGCGCTTCGAACTCTTCCGATTTGTGGTTGGCAATGGCGCATCACCCGCTCTGGCCGTCGAACTCCTTGCCGCGTCGGAAAGCCTGCCAGACACGTTCGCCATAACCCAACCTTGCTCATGGAAAACATGGAAAACCTCGTGAAGAAGGCTGCCGAAGGCAGCTTCTCGAAGTATAAGGCATACATCATGGCGGACCGCAAGTGGGCCCCGGGTCTTTTGCGTGCCAGAGCAGAAGCCTCTGCCTCTTGGAGAGTACTGCCCATACGAAGACGCTCGCAAGGTGCTTGCACGGCAGAAGAAGCGCCAATAGGCCGGCTTGCTGGTGTCCGATGGAGGCCGCCATCGCTTAGAGTCGCATGTGGAGCGCCACCGCCACCGTGGGCGATGATCGCTGCCGCCAGCCCGCAGTGCATCCTCCGTTCCTAAATGCATCGTAGTCATCTCCGCCGAGGGCGGCGTCCCATGTCGTCATCCATGTCACTGCCACGCTACCTCGCATTCAGTGCCGTGCCGTGAGCGCGGCCTGTGCTACGTGTGTGAGCGTGCCCACGGTGTGAGTGGCGGCCTGCTGTTGCGCGCACTCTTGTGTCGTGTGTGTGTGTACAGAGACCACGCGCCAAGCCAGCGCACATGCTAAGCGCACTGCGTTGTCTGTTTATGAGCTCTCTAGAGCATGGTCGTTCCTAAAGGCGCAGCTAGGCGCAGCCGACACATGGGATGGACATGGCAAGCACATGGCATGAACATAGGGCAGGCACGATTCGCGCATCTCGACACACGACTGCACACAGGCGACACTACGTCGCGCAAGGGTGCAGCGGCTATGGTCACGCACATCGCGCCCGATCCCTCCTCCTAACGCGACGCCAACTAAGGCATCAGTGCATGCATCGCTCTCCCTGTCCGCGCGGGTGCGCCGGTCGGGCGCTGGTGGGGCGCCGTCCTACGACCGGCGAGCCCCGGCAGAGGGGTGGAGCTCTCTACTGAGCCGCCTTCCCCGACGGCGGCGGACCGGCCCGGGCGCCACGGCGCCGCAAAGGCGGCAGCGGGGACGGCGTCAAAGATGGCGTGCCTCAGGGGCCGCCAGTCGCGGCGTGCGTCTTGCTCGAATTGGCCCCGCCGAGGTGCCCGGCGACAGCCTCGTCATGCGCGAGAAGGAGATCCGCGTCAGAGAGGCCGAAGAGACCGAACTGGTCCGAGGGGGTGAACTCCTGCGACGCATGAGTCGATGAGGGAATCGCATCGTCCCACATGGTGGTGAGTGACGGCCGGGCGGCTCCACCGAGGGCCGCAGAAACACCGTGGGCCGCAGCGACCGCGGAGAGGCTGGAATCGCCCTCATCGTCACCCTTGACGCCGTCCTCAAGGATGTCACCGTCAGCGAAGCCCGGCGGGGGCTCGCAGTGCAACGGCCGGCGAGGCTCCTCAGGGCCTAACGGATAAGGGGCGTTTCTCTCGCTCTGTGGGCTCGGCCGCCACCCTCCCTTCGCGGCGTGGGTCCTCCAGTGATCCCGCCGCGCTGGATCTTCTGAGGCACGCCGCTCATGAGCTCGAGGAGGGTCTTTGCGTTTGCGCCCTGTGCCTTACTGTATGCGTCGGCCAGCTCGAAAAGCTTATTGCCCTTCTCGTCCATGATCACGAACACGGAGTGTTCCGAGTTGGCGCACAACTGGAGAAGAGACTCGGGAGTCGCGTTGGAGGTCGCCGTGGACACGCCGACCAGCGCCTCGAACTTGCCCCATTGCTGGCGCAGGGCGTTCAGCATCGGGGTCTTGCCGAGGCCAGAGTCGGAGGCGAGCAGGTTGCTTCCGTTGAGGGACTCCGACCAGCCGCTCCCGGAGACGGGATCGTGCCAAACGCGGACCTTGACGCGCTTACATGCCGCGCGGTTGAATGCCGGTAGGAGCGCAAACAAGTAGTCTACGTTGGCCTGCAGCAGGGGCGGAGCCGTCGACTCATGAACGCCGCGAGGCAGTTTTGCTACGGCAGATGGTCGCCGCGGTGAGGCTGCCAAGGGGTGGTCGCGTTGTAGACGTTCAAGCGTGGTGCGGGCGAGTGGGCAGCGGTTGTATGTGAGAGAGTATGCGCAGAAGCGGGCGCTCTCACCCCGGCCATGGTCGCCACATTGCGACCCCACTCAACAATTTGCTTCGAGTAGCGGGCTTCGAGGTTCGGCTCGACATCGTACGCACGAGCGAGCAGCTCGTTATTGTCGAGAGGCTCTCGGCCACCGTCGTCGGCGACGGCACGCTTTCGCTTTCCGGCCATGCTGGACGCGTCTCTGCCTCTGGACTGCCCAGTTTCGTGTAGGATGTGACGGACCGCCGCGTTTACTTGTGTTGACGGATTTGTTGGATGTGTTACATACTTTTAGCTTACTGGATGTGTGGTCTAGGCCATGCAACAGCGGCTCTGAGACTTTTTGATGCGTGCAACGCTATTGCGAACGTTTTCGCCTCGCCCACACGTGACGGATGGACGGACGGTCGACGCGGAGGCAACAAACCGTACGGTTCCACATCTCGTACGCGGTACGCCGCACCGCATTGCCCACTCGTGACAGAAGGTCTCGAAGCCGGTGTGAGAATGCACCATCTGTGCCGACAACCTGTCGAGCAGCGAATTCTCGAACACGGTGCTCTGGGAAAGCTGGACCCAGCGGCGTGAGGATGCAGTCGCCCCTGGGTAGGGCACCTGCTTGCCAGCTGGGATGCGCGTGCCGCCCTCAGCGTACGACATGCTGTGCCACGCGGAGCACCGAGGGCAGGAGAGGCCATTGAGCTCGCCCTTCAGTCGCCCGTGCTCCGCATAGACCGTTGGAGATGAGCACCTGCTACCCCACTTGACCACCAGGGGTACCGCCTCCCCAGCGAGGCCACACGCCACGCAGTGCTCTACGTCCGGCACGAGCCGAACGGTCTTGCGGCTCGGGTCGTCGCGAAGCTGAGAGGCAAGCCGATCGACAATGGGCAGCTTCTTTAGCAGATACCGCACCGCAGGAGCGGAAAGGCCTGCCGGCATCTCCCCAGCAATACGCTCCGCGCGTAAGGGCGTCCCAGGTGGGTAGAGGTTGAGCGCAACCACGAAGCTGATGAAATCCTCCGCCGAGTTGATTGGGTGGAGCTCCTGCGCGAAGGCACTTGCGCCATCCTTGATGTGTTCGAGCTCGTGGAGACCGAGATCGTCGAGCCAGCTCGCCATCGGGGACCGAAAAAGCAGATCCCAGATAACAGATCGCGTGACGCGCAATGTTCTTTCTCTCTGTGATTTCGTGCTCGATACCCCCGGGTACGGACGTACACCTGTTCATTGGCCGGAATGAGCTCATTAGGACGAAGCGGGAGATGTATTCACACCGCAGAAACCAGACCCACGGGCAGATCCCGCGGGAAATCGAGGCGGGTGTCCCAGAAAACAGATCCCAGAAAAAACAGAGCGCACCGCAGAAACCGACCGACCCCTGGGTTTTCGGCTATGCGAAACCGCAATGGGAAACCGGAGCAGAAACCCTATGGGAAACCGAGGTCTGGTATCTGCTTTGTGCACGAATGGCGTCCTCGCACACGTACCACCTCGCAGACGCACCTGGCACGTGGGGGCCGCCGCTATACGAACAGCAATACTTCACAATAACGCGCGCGCAAACTCCCGATGCCGCACGCGACGTACACCTACACACATGCTACCTAGAACTGGCAAGTCCCTCCGCTCAGCGCACAACACCGGCACACGAAATCCAAAACACACAATCGCACAAGGACACAAACAGGTCTCGCCGGCTCTAGTTCTACAGCTCACAGAGCTCGACGTCAGAGCTCCTCCTTGGTGGCGGCCGGCCGCATCCGCGCCTGCGTGCGGTAGAGCTCCCGCTTGGCGCTGCCATCGTTGTCGTACGGAAAGGAGTGGTGGAGCGTCTATTGCGTCACATTCGAAACGGTCAGAGGGTTGGCTCAGCCAAGACATGGCTGCGGGCCCTAATCGCCTGTGTATTGTCCCACACGAGCACATCGCCCACATCCCAGGCGTGAAAGTAGGTGAAGGCGGGCGAGGTTGCGTGCATGAGCAGCATGGTCAGCAGCGCCTTGCCCGCCTCCGCCGTCTCGAGGCCGACCACCTCCATGTGCGGCGAGCCGACGTACAGGAGGGGTCCACCGTCCATCCTACAGGCGGGTAGCCGTGGCAGCTCACGGCCGCCGCGTCGCGCGGCGAGCCAACACTTTCGGCGCGCCAGTGCGCGTCGAGGACGGGGTGCTCGGCGTCGGGGAAGGCCGCAAGGTCCTCCTCGTCGCCCTTTGCAAAGTCGGCGATCTGTCTCACCGAGGTGCGGATCGACGCGTTGGCGGCGCGCGCGAGGAGCGGCGCAGACAGCGTGTGCCGCGCGGCGCGCAGGTCGGCGAAGCCGGTCTCGCCGCCTGAGGGCGGCGTCTCCTGCGCGTGGAGAATCGAGAGGATGTTGTGACGCGGGGGCTGCCAAAATTGGCCATCCTGATGCCAGTAGGCGCCGAAGCGTGCGGTCGGGCCCTTCCACGTCCCGTTGGCCCAGAAGTTGGTGATGCGCTGGATCGCAGGGTGGAACGGCTCCGGGTCTTTCCCCTCGAAGGACGAGGGCAGCACGACTGTCTCGCCGAGAGCCGCGGTGAACTCCACCTGCTGTGCTCGCGTGAGATTCTGTCCCTTAACGACGACCACTCCGTGCGCGCGCACCGCGTCGAGAAGAGTCGAAGCGCCCGCGGCGTCGAGCTCGCGCAGGTTGCCGACTTCCACAGTGGCTCCGAGCCGCTCAGCGCCCCCGCAAAGAGCGCACGATGTCCAGCCGCGGCGATGGAACGTGTGATCCACTTTGGGCGGCGTCGCACCGAACCAAGCCTTCGCCTCGACGACGGCAAGGGCGAGGCAGGAGAGCAAGGCCGCCATGGCGGCTCCCACCGATGAAAGAATTGGCGTTCGCTGAAAAGAATTCAGAAACCCCCGGGACGATGAAAAGAATATGAAAAGAGTAAGGCGGCTTCTGAAGTGCTGTCGCCGGGTGTGCGAGGCGGGGCACCTTAGAAAACCCAACCCTTTTCCTGGCTCACAAGCTAAAGATGTTCACGGGCCCCCACACGGAGCCCCGGGTATTCTTTAGCTGTACTCGTCTAGGCAGGGGTTGTAGAAAACCCCCGAGGGGGTCGTCAGTCGCTGGCATTTTTGTTTCATTCAGCTCCTTTGGACCTGCCTACAGTGGGTTGCGGGTATTAAGAAAACAGGATTCCGCGGCACGCCGCTGTTTCTAAGCCTTTCCACAGCCCTCATCCACCCCACGCCGTGGTTTCTTAGCTCCGGCCGGCACTCAAGTCAGAGAGAGCCGACCCGAAGCGCGAAGGATTTTTAGGTAAGAGGTAAGCTGCGGTCCGCGAGGGCGATGCCAGACAGAGTCTGCCGCCGAGTCGTCTCTCTGGATGACGGGAAGACGCACACCTCTGGGGGGGCGCGGGGGCCCCCGGAGGCACCGTGCGCCGCGCCGCAGTGCGGAAACCGCCGACAGATCAGCTCCAGACAGCAGGAGACATGTAGCATGCAGCACACAGTCTGTATAGAGAGCATCTGCACCATACAGACCCTCTCTGCACACACATGCACTCTTGGGTGGGATTCTGTATTCCGCACCTGCATTGTGCATTCCGTACGACTCTTTTTTTGGCCTCCCCTACCTATATTGGGCGAGTTTTTGCATTCTGCACCTGCATCCTGCATCGTACTCTATTCGCTCTCTCCTCACTCCTGGCTGTGGGTGAGTTTTTGCATTCTGCATTCTGCATCCTGCATCCTGCACGTCTCTCACACGTCACAGCTGTACCTTTGGGGCCGCTTCTGCATTCTGCATCCTGCATCTGCATCCTGCATCGGGGGCAGTTCACAGCTTTGGGCCCGCTTCTGCATTCTGCATTCTGCATCTGCATCTCCTGCATCGGGTGCAGTTCACAGCTTTGGGGCTGATTCTGCATTCTGCATTCTGCATCTGCATCCTGCATCGGGTGCAGTTCACAGCTTTGGGGCTGATTCTGCATTTTCTGCATTCTGCATCTGCATCCTGCATCGGGTGCAGTTCACAGACCTTGTTATTGACAAGAAAATACGTCCTATGGCGCTTTGCGCTGGTCTGTGAGAGGTTGGGGTGCGAGCCCTGGAGGCCCTGGGGATGGGGGGAGACTACCCGCGGGCCTAGAAGGCCCGCGCGCAGGGGGGTGGGACATTGAGATTGAAGGCGGAGGTGGAGGCGGCGGAGGCTCGGCGAGCACGGCTGGGAGCGGCAGAGGGTTCAGGATCCGGGCAAGCGCGGATCTTAGAAGAGGGGTGGCTTTGGTTGGTCACGATCGGGACGGATGACACGTCTGATGCAGACATGCGGTCACCCTCGATTCCTGTTTGTTGAATGAAGAAGCCCTCTTCGATGCAGTCGCAGGAGTGATAACCCATCGAGGTGGGAGCCGCCTGCGGCATACTGAATCCTCCACCAGTGGCGCAAGCCCGCTCGTCCCGACGCTCGAGCGACTCGTCCACCTTCCCAGCCACGCCCTGCACAGCAGCATGGCCATCCTCCTCCTCCTCCTCCTCACTGTAGTTGTCCCACCCGTCGTCGGAGTCGTCGCCACGGCGCTCGAAGCGGCAGCAGACCTCCTCTTCCTCTGCTTCCTCTGCTAGCAGCTGCGCCAGTCGCAGGAGTGATAACCCATCGAGGTGGGAGCCGCCTGCGGCATACTGAATCCTCCACCAGTGGCGCAAGCCCGCTCGTCCCGACGCTCGAGCGACTCGTCCACCTTCCCAGCCACGCCCTGCACAGCAGCATGGCCATCCTCCTCCTCCTCCTCCTCACTGTAGTTGTCCCACCCGTCGTCGGAGTCGTCGCCACGGCGCTCGAAGCGGCAGCAGAGCTCCTCTTCCTCTGCTTCCTCTGCTAGCAGCTGCGCCAGCACTGCCTCCCACTCAGGGTCGGCAGCAGAGCCAGCATCGCTTTGAGCAGAGCAGCGCATTGCCACGTCCTCCCCTCGTCGCAGAGCTCCACCGCGGCGAGAGACGTGGTGACAGTGGCGACCGACGTGCCAGTGGCGCGGCTGGCATCGCCAGCAGCGAGGCCGCCAGCATCGCCGCCGCGCACCGCGGCGTGGGGCGCAGCAGCGTGCCGTTCGGCTACGTGTTACGACATCCGACCTGCTTCACAGCTTTGGGGCTGATTCTGCATTCTGCATTCTGCATCTGCATCCTGCATCGGGTGCAGTTCACAGCTTTGGGGCCGATTCTGCATTCTGCATTCTGCATCTGCATCCTGTGAGGGGAGGGAACGGGAACATATGTGCGAGAAGAGAGATTAAGAGCCGCTCGTAGCTCTCGTGTTGTGTTGGTGTGTTTTGTTTCATAACAGTACAAACACATATAAGTCCGTTCCGGACATCAGGATTTAATCTGCGCTCCTTTTTTTCGCATGAACAAGTCTGCGGCTATGATAGTTCGCCAAAGCTCACACGCTGTTCCCTAGGCCCTGCCGGGGGCTGCTGTGTGCGAAACCCGGGCCGCGTCGCGCCGTTGGCGCTCCTCAGGAGGTGATCATGCGTAATCTGCGCTCGAGAGTAACTATCGTGCCATATCTCTGCCTTTTGAGAGAGATTTTTAGCAATACCAAACAACTCTAACACTCACACGTCATTTGGGGCCTGGAGCGAGACTTTGTTTTTTGCCTTTTGTGCCCGGGCACCAACATGACATCATGCAGGATGCAGATGCAGAATGCAGAATGCAGAATCAGCCCCAAAGCTGTGAACTGCACCCGATCAGGATGCAGATGCAGAATGCAGAATGCAGAAGCGGGCCCAAAGCCGGATGCCTTAGCACCCGATGCAGAATGCAGGATGCGGATGCAGGATGCGGAATCGGGCTCAAAGCTGTGAGCTGCACCCGACGGACAAACTCTTTGGGTCTGATTTTGCATCCTGCATTCTGCATCCTGCATCCTGCACCATGCAGAAGAATCCATTTTGGGGCCGATTCTGCTTCCTGCATCCTGCATTCTGCATATGCTGCACATACAGAGTAAACATTTTGGGTTCTGCATTCTGCATTCTGCATCTGCATTCTGCATTTTGAGAGAAATACGGAATGTAGAATCAGCCCGTCTATGCAGAGGCAAACCCATGCAGTCTGTGTGCTGCATGCTACAAGAGTGGACAGCAGACTGCAGACAGGCCGAGGACGTCTGCACGCGGCCGGCCGGGCGAGAGGCTTGACACGATCCGACCCTGCGAGACCCTGACGCTGCTGCTCTAGCTATCAGACATGCACTGCTGACTGCTGCCACAACGTGCGACCTGTGCTGGCCCACTTGGCGGCCTTCCCGGTCAGTGGTGAGGCGCAGTTCAGAGCTGTCGATGGCGCGATGCCGCACTGGTCCCACATTGGTGACACGAGACCACCAAGTTTGCCGGTCCAAGAGAGAGGCACTGGTGCTGTCCTGAAGGTGTGTGGTCCCTCTTGACTGCCCATGCGCGAGAGGCTGTGTAGGCATAGCCTCGAGAGTGCCAGCAGCCAATCCGAGGCGACGCGCATTGCGCCAGAAGCGTGCACGCGCTGGAAGGACACCTTCCTACTGGCCGTACGATCAGGTCGTCACTGAATGCTTGATACTAAGGCCGCGAGCTATGCAGGTGATCAATTGTGCAGCATGGCACGGTCAGCAGCGCCGACAGGCTGTCGCAAGGCGTGCTAGCATGGCCCCGCAAGTATGCCGAAATTCCCATGGAAACAAGTGAAAAATCGCGCAAAAATAAAAAATAGGCGCCTGCGGCGGGCCATCGGACCCCATCTCCCCCCCGCATGGATACCCTCTAGGGCCCCCGCGCCCCCCCAGAGACGCACACACGCCTCCATCTACTCCACTCAGGACACCGCAGACTTGGAAAGTGACAAGTGCGCGCGCCGCAGGCGAAGAGATTTTGAGCCGGGGCTCCCATTCACATTCGTGTCCTTTTCCTTTTCTCGGGGCCGCGCCTGCGGCGCGCCGTGGTTTCTTAGATTTTTGCGGAAATCGCTCGGCGTGGTTCCTTAATGGGAAGTTTTCTTAATGCCCGCAACCCACTGTACCCCGAACCTGTGTCTGCACGCAAAACTCTCTCTCTCTCTCTCTCTCTCTCTCTCTCTCTCTCTCTCTCTCTCTCTCTCTCTCTCTCTCTCTCTCTCTCTCTCTCTCTCTCTCTCTCTCTCTCTCTCTCTCTCTCTCTCTCTCTCTCTCTCCCCCCCCCCTCTCTCTCTCTCTCTCTCTCTCTCTCTCTGCCCGCCCGGCAAAGACCGACCGACGCCTGCCGAGCCCTTCGTCTATCGGTTCTTCTTTCGGCGTACGATTCGGAATCGTCCTGGATAATCCAATCCCATCCGAACGTTGCCGAACGTCCGTCCCTAGAGTTGCGCGGACGGGAACCTACCCGTCGACGCCGCTGCGTTCACCGCCGGACGGGCGCCCCTGAATGCCCCCGCGTGCGTGTGCCGCATGCGGCAAACCGAGCAGGACAAAGTGCCCGCGGTGTAAGTGCGTCTTCTACTGCAGCAGACAGTGCCAGAGCGCAGCCTGGCCGCAGCACCAGGCACTGTGTGCCAGTGCACCGCCTCCCGACGCCAGGCAATGGTGGAATCCTGACGCACTCGGCCCGCGAGAGCCAGAGGTCGCCCTTCCTGATGGAAGGGCGCGGCCAGCGCACCAGATGTTTCGGAAAGAGGGCGGATCATCACTCGTGCTGGTCGTGGAGCTGCCTCTGTGTGACAAGCTGGCCGACTTCGAGACGGAACAGACTCTAAGTACAGACAGCGGCGAGTACGTGCTAGAGATCCTGGGGAGGTACTCCCTTCGACTGCGATGGCCAGAGCCCATCGACGAGGCGCGGGCTGCAGCGAAATTTATCAGCGGCAAGCGTTTGTTGCAAATTTGGGCGCCCCTGCTGCATTCCATGTCAGAGATGCAGGCGCTGCAAGACATGATCAATGCCTGCACCGGGGAGGATGTGGAGGCGGCTCTGGGTGCGGCGGAGCCGCACACGTTGTTCCCCGACGTCACCAAGGAGAGTGAGAGTCAGAGGTCGCAGCTACACGAGATCGCTGCAGCGCGCGCTGCGGTCGCGGCAGCCGAGGAGGAGGAGGCTGTCGCCCTCACCGCCGCTCGAGCCGCGACGCTGCGAGCCGCCGCAGCCAGGTCCCGGCTTGCGGCGGTGGAGGAGGGCTATCCATGCCGCGGAAAAGGAGACGGGGAGGGATCATGCGAGCGCGCCGGGCGTTCCGGGGCGGGTGCTCGCTGCGCCGCTGCGCCGTCAGTGCGCGAGGAGGGCGGGGGCGAGAGCGGTAGCTGTGTCGTCTGCGGCGTGCCACGCCCGAGGAGCAGGGCACCTGCCAACGCCAACGGCAGCGCACTAAAGCTGGGCATGCGGGTAAGGGTCTGGTGGGGTGGCGACAACAAATACTATGGCGGCGAGATCGAGAGCTTCCGCGAGAACAACGAGACTCTCGAGGTCCTCATCGCCTACGATGACACGGAGAAGGAGTGGGAGAATGCGGCAGAGGTCGAGCCAGTAGAGGGGGAATCGCAGGGCAAGCGCAGGGCACCTTGCAAGGGACTGAAGCGGCTAGGGGACGACGACCTCGACGGCGAGCTTTTGGCAAATGGGCGCCGAGCTGCGCTCAGGCATGAGGACTCAGCCCCTTCCATCTCCTCCTCGGCCTCCTCGTCCTCGAGTGGGTCTGTGCCTGCAACCTCGCCGCTGAGAGGAGAACCTGTCTGCATGCGCGTTGGTTGTCCCGCCCAGTGCGATGCCCAGCTTGCAACGCCGAACGCGCAACTCTGCTCGCGAGGTCCGAGGAGAGATGTTGCTGATTAATCGTAAGGTGGGATAGACGGCGCTCCAAAAAATGGCACCGCCCGTTCGTGAACTAAATGTGCACCCCCACGCACCCCCAGAAAAGCGCCAGAAATCATCCTGTGCAGGTCAGAGAGAGCCGATCACACGGGGCTGTGAAACGGATCGAAATATTAGCTATATATTAGTTGGGCCACAGGTACCAATTTTGTCGAATTTATTTCAAAATCTGCAGGCGCGGAGCGCCTGCGAAAATTTCGAAG
The DNA here is from genome assembly GCF_000372725.1 of Emiliania huxleyi CCMP1516. Classification (NCBI taxonomy): domain Eukaryota; phylum Haptophyta; order Isochrysidales; family Noelaerhabdaceae; genus Emiliania; species Emiliania huxleyi. The sequence continues at coordinate 526,721 of NW_005200011.1, forward strand.
AAAATTGCAGTCGGGCCTGATTTTCATCAAGATCTTTCAAATTTGCGGTGTGGAGTTGGGGGGTGGGTTGGTTAGGGTTATTAGGCTTAGAGGGTTTAGGGTTAGGGTTAGGGTCAGGTTAGTCGTCTTGTTGTGTCTGTATATGCCAGCGTTGCAGAGTTCTGCGCTGAGATCTGGCCCCAGCACCAACGAGTAAGACTCAGCCCCGCACGCCGCTGCCTGAGCTGACCCCACCAAATGCCGCCTCAGGGCGCCAGCCACCTCTTACACGCGGCCGGCGCCCTCTCGCGGCAAAAGGGTCGAGCGAGCGGGCAGAGTCTCGCGATGTCCCTGCGCACCTGGGTGTTCGCCGCCTAGGCTATATGCTCTATCCTGTGCCAAGACGGACACGTTTTGACAATCAAAATCTACCTCAAAATTTGCGGCCGCCCCTCTCGCGGAAATTTGCTGATCAAAATTTGCGGTGCGGCGGCGGTGGCCCGGATCGAAACCTGTACTTTGGCCAATAATATTAGAGAGGCACAACGTGCGGGTCCACCCTAGCTCAGGAACGCCGAGTATGACCCTCTTGCGCCTCTTGCGTAAACCCCACGCGCGGCGGTGGCGCTTCTACGCCTGACAGGCTAACTCCTGACTCCTTGCGTGGGACGGTTGTGCCACGTCGCACATCTACCTATTGCAGCTCGGCCAGCGCCGGGTCGGGGAGCAAAGTAGAAAAGAGCGCGGCCCAATGTCCGCCCCTCTCCAGCAACCGGCGCGCTATGTTCGTCCCTCCCCGTGGACGCCTCGGGAGCGCCGCAGGTAATCTGCGAGCGCGTCGTCCACGAGGTGCAGCTTCTGCGTGTAGGCGAACTGGCCGTTCGGCGCAAACAGCTTCCAATCGGAGCGGCGGCCTACAGCAGCAACGCCGAGTCAGGCGCCGCAACGCTCGCGTGCTGCCCACCTGCCATGCGGCTCGCCTCCGCCGCCGTCGCTACGGAAGCTCAGCCCGGCGGCGGTGTGGAGCTCGTCCATGTTTTTGCGCATGAGGTCGGCGCGGTACGGCAAATGGTGCTCGCACTGGTCTTCGCCACTCGAGGGCGGCAAGCTCGTGAGCCACCTGCCAACCGCGGACGGCCCAAACGGCGGCACGAGCTCGTAGCCGCCCAAGAAGTCGAGCAGGTTCGCAGTCGGGGGCGCGTAGAGGGGCGCCGCCGGCCGAGAGTTGAGCGAGAAGCACGAGCGCGGGTGGAGCGCCGTCAGGTTGCGCCCCGCCTGGCTCCAGGAGGCCCATCAGCGCGCGGGGGGGGGGGGGGGGGGTTGCGCTGCTTAGCGGTCGGCGCCGCGGCACGCGGCAAAGCTAGGCAGAGCTCTCTCTCTCTCTCTCTCTCTCTCTCTCTCTCTCTCTCTCTCTCTCTCTCTCTCTCTCTCTCTCTCTCTCTCTCCCTCCCCCCCCTCTCCCTCTCTTTGCGCACCATCATGTGCAAGCGCGCCAAGCCGGTGGTCCAGAGCAGAAAGGCGTGCGGTCGGTCGATGGCCTTCTTGACCTGCCCGTGCGGAGAGGTATTCTGATTATGAGTATGAGGAGTATCATTACGATTATTCTTGACCTGCCCGTAGGTGAGGTGCCGGTCGGAGGTCGGCGTGTAAAGGGTGGTCCGCCCGCCCGCCTACTCGCAGCCAAAGGTGTGAAGTGGCGCCGCCCACCGGCCTTACGTCCACGGCGGTCCCGCCGCTCGCTCGCCTCGACCGCCTCGAGCACCGCCCAGCCGCCCTTGGAGCGCAGCTTCATGTGCCACGCGTGCAGGTGGCCCTCCTCGTGCCACGACACGCCCGGCGCGTACAGCACAAAGTGGCGCAACGGCCAGACAAGGTGCCAGCCAAAGTAGCCGCAAAAGCAGAGCAGCAGCCGCAGCTGCCTCCCTCTCAACCGACGCGCAACACCGCGCCCCTCCTCCGCCCCCCCACCTGCGGCGAGGGCGGCCCGCCGGGCGCCGCCCTCGCCGCGCCGCGCCTCCGCCTCCTCTACGTCTCCTCCACCACCTCCTCCTCCACCTCCACCACCTCCGCCGCCGCCGCCGCCGCCGCCGCCGCCCCTAAGGCCGCCGCCCGTCTTTGGCCCGGGCCCAATCAGCGGCGTGGCCGCGCCGGCGTCGCTGTCTCCGCCGCCGGCAGCAAGCTGCGGCCACGCGGGCACAAAGAGCCACCAGTGCCAGCGGGTGGGCGGCTGGCGCGGGTCGGCGGAGAGCGCGTCTGGCGGGAGGAAGAGGAGGAGGGTGGCGAGCATCGCATACGGAAAGACTCCGATGTTGAACATGAGCTGCGAGGGGCGGAGCGGCGGTGGCGATGGGCGGGGCGGGGTCGGTAAGGGGCGTGACGGGGGTGGCGGGGCGGCGGGGAGCGGCGGGGGGGGGGGGGGGGTGTTGCGGGCGTGACGCGGCGGGGCGAGCCTTGTTCATGCAGTTGAAGGAGATCGCCGCCGGGAAGGAGAGCGGGCGAAGGTGGCGAGAGAAGAGGAGCGGCACGATGCCGGCGTCAAAGGCGAAGCCTCCCCACGCGATGAACCACGGCCACCACCACGTGTCGCCAACCCCGAAGGGGAGGTAGCGCGCGTGCACCGACCCCTTGCGGAACCACGCCTAGAGCGGTTAGGTTTCGGGTCAGGGTCAGGGTCAGGGTCAGGGTCAGGGTCAGCCCTGCGGAGAGACGCCTTGAGCGGCTGCGCGCGCAGGAGCCAGTCCTCGTTCACCTGAGAGAGGGAGGAGGAGGTGTCGTGCGGTGCCCGCGTCTCGTGGCAAGACGGCGGTACACCGTGCGGGCGAGGGAATGCAATTTGAGCACAGCCGGATGCGCGGCCTCTTGGGTGGGGGGCTAGAATACGGGGACGTTGGGTGCAGAGCGTGAGTATGCCGCATCCGGGCTCGTGGACCTTTGCGACCGCGCCGTAGCTGTACGGAATCGAGAAGAGGATCTGGAAGCCGAGCAGGTGCCAGTACGGCAGCGTCGCGGGCTCGTCGACGGCCGCGCGCGACGAGGGACGGCGGCGCCAGTTCGAGACCAGCTGGTCGACAGACGCCCAACGCCCCCAGTCGGAGAGCGAGCCAAAGAAGGTGGCGTGGCAGATGAGGATGTAGTGGTTGTTGTGGTTTGACTCGCACTGGAGGAAGAGGTAGCAGAAGGTGGCGCACAGCACCACCGTCGACGCGCGCGTGCACACGCCCAGCGACACGAGGTACGCAGACACCATGTTGAGTTTGAGCATCGCCTCGCCGGCGGCCGGCCCGATGGGTGGCAGCCAGTAGAGGCCGGGGTAGGGCAGCAGCAGCTTGGCCTGCACAAACTCCTCGTACATGTCTGCAAAGTGCCCTGCCTGCATCACCATCACCACGCCAAAGAGCAGCCGAAACATGCCCAGCGTCGACGCGTGTACAGGCTGGACGAGCCACGCGTGCGCCTCGAGGCAGCGCGTGCACCAGCGCTGGCGCCGGGTCTCCTTCGTCTTCTCAGGAGGGGTCAGCGGCACGGAAGAGTCATCGGCAGGGCACGCGCCGCGGCGGAGCATATGAAAGCCGAGATGACTCGCGATGACACTGTTTATGACTCCCGATCTTGGGGTCGATGAGCGAGCGGCCGAGTATGACCTACTACAGTCGTCGCGTACATGAGAGGAAGGCGCGACCTCTTGAAGGCTGTCCGAGCGCAAAAGGCGAGGCCGAGTGGCGCACGCTCTAATCGTCGGAGAGCACCGGCACACGTGCTCCAACAAACCGGCAAAATACCTGAGCATGACGAAGGGTTAAGGTGCGTGACGGCTAGCCCATCACACCCCTCTCCTTAAAATCCCTGTGTGGTGGCGGCGTGCCGTCCTCCCATCCCTCCCTTGGGCTGTCTGTTTTCTTTCTTTTTTAGACTTGAGCACTGGACACAGATATTTGCTCAGATTTGACAACAAAACAAACTCAGATTTGTTGTGTCTGGACACATGCACAAAACAAACTCCAGGCCCCAAATGACGTGTGAGTGTTAGAGTTGTTTGGTATTGCTAAAAATCTCTCTCACATACATGCACATGCACATGCACATGCACATGAGACATGTTGTGCATGCACAAACAACATGCACATGAGACATGTTGTAGGGTTGGACTGTCCGAGGTTTTCCGGCAAACCAAAAGGAAAACAGATGGTCCCCAGCACTTTGCGTTTCCGGAAATTTCCAGGGAAAACAGAGGGTGTTTGGGAGAGAGATTTTTATTTCTTGTGTTTGGTGCTCCATTCTGGAAACTCGCGAGTTTCCCTGAGTCTGAGAGCTGGTCTGGGGCAAAATCTGAGGCAAAATTGAGGAAATCGACAAAATACCTAGGCGGTCGCAGGGTAATTTCCAGGTATGTATGTAACTGTAGAGAGAACTCGGTTTGGGGCGAGTGGGAGAACTTTTCGGCGGTCGTGGAGGTCGTGGAGGTCGTTGAGTGGCGAGTCACGCTCGTGCGGACAGCATCGATGCCGTCGCCGGACGCGGCGGCGAGGCACACGGGCGCCGGCGTGGCGCGTCGGCAGGCCCACCACGAGCGGATGCGCGACGAGCGCGCTCGGGAAGCGGCCGCGGGCGAGGCGGAGCTTCCGCCGGAGGACGACGCGGTCGAGATGGCGAGCGCCGTCCACGTGCTGGACAGCGTGCGGGAGGTGGGCCCGAACTACACCCTGCTGCGCAGCAAGGAGACGAAGGCGAAGCGGCGGAAGCGAAAGCGCGAGGATGCCTACACGGGTTCTCCGCAAAATTCCCGGCATTTTGCCGATTTGGCCTAAAATTTGGCTGATTTTGGGCCCAAACCACAGCCTCAGACTCGGCTCAGCGCCCAAACAAAATTTGACGATTTCCACGCAGTTTTCCCGGGAAAATAGAGAGGAAAAGAGAGGGTGTTGCAGAGAAAAAAGGAAAGGAAAACAGACGGGCCGTGCGAGAGGCAAACCTCGGACAGCCCAATTGTAGGGTCGATTCCGCATGGCATGGTACGGGACCCCTCACACTGGGCAGACGGGATAGGGCCCGCTTTCTCCGCATTCTATTGAGGTTATTGTTGTGGTGTTCTGGCTCTCTGGGCCTAGGCCCTAGCCGACATGTCCATGTGCACGTGCATGCACATGCACATGCACATGTCGTGATGTTTACTCGCTTAGTGTAGGCAAGCGAATACTCGAGTACGCTGGGGGATCGGCTTCTTATTACACAGCCCTTCCCTGCAGCGATCCCCCCTCCAACCCACCCGCGCTAGGTCTCGGGTTTGATTGACGCATGGGGTCACTCCCGCGAAACTCGTGAACTAGCCGGGGCAGTCGGAGAAGGGGCAACTCCGTGCACTGACGGTCGGCCGCCAGAAACCACGCCTGCGTGGATCGCGTCACACCAGTCCTCGCTACCCAACGCGGCCAAAGGATATCCACCTACGAGTACTCGAGTATGAAAGAAGAAGCCGAAAAAAGACAGCTGCGGGCTGCCGGCTCGCACGGCAGCCTCTTCCTCTCGACCAGCCTCAACTTCCATACAGTCAGCATTTTGTCGCTGCGTGCTCGTGGCCAGCTGTGGCGGCGGTCGAAGTTCGCCCAGGTTCGGAGCCGAGCGCCAGACGATAGTAGTGTCTCTGTTCGCCCTGTGCATGTCAGGCCAGGCTGCAGCAGGGCACTACCAACGTGCTGCCCTGTTGCAGCCTGACTTTGCCCACTGTGCACAGTCGCCAGAGCACCACCACCGCCCGGCATCGTGTCACGGCGAGCTCCTTCTGACCCGTTCGCGAGGCTCTCGCGCTGGCACACTTTGGCCATCTGCTGCTCGCGTTCGGCGAGCTCTTCTCCGCACTCCTGCCACGGTGCCGTCACCACACACCTTCTGGCTGGCCTGAGCCGCGCGGGGTCGCCGGCGGGGGCAACGCGTCGACCTCTCTCTCTGGTGCACCACGGGCCGCAACGGCCTGCGAGCAGCGTGCGCGAGGAGGCAGTGTGCCGGCACAGTCGAGCCGGAGCATCGGGTTCTTGATGCTTCTGGGGTCAAGTTTGACCTTGTGCGGCCTAATATGCAATAATAATGCTATGCTCTCACCCAGTCTTTTGAGATATTATCCCTCAAAGTCGAATTTTCGTTTACTGGTGACCATAAGAGATCGGTAGAGTAGCGTCTGTCTTGTTTGCGAGATCTTCAAACGAATACTTTAAAGTCTCGACAATCACTAAGCTGCTTATGTGGCACCGCAGAGGCTCCCTTGGGGATGCCTGAGGCCACCCCAACCACTCACTAAGCCGTACGTAGACCTAGACGAATTGGGCGCTACTTTTTTCGTTTACCTACTCCTACGGACTAAGGTCTAAGCGAGTAGGTGTTTTTTCTGCTTGCTTGGCCGGACCTAAGAACAAAATCTCTCTCACCTAAGATGCTGAAATAACAAATATAGGAAACTAAAAAAGAAATCATTCCGGTGGTGAAGGCACCCACAAAACCAGCGTCCCCCCTTCCGGAATTCATTGGGCACAGTCTCTCTCTCCAGACCTCGACCACTTGAGGTTGAGCGCACGGGATACGGCTTTAGGGCCCGCTATTCCCTTCTACTTAATAGGGGGCCGCCGATTTTCCGCGTCCCCATGTGCCATGAGAACACCCCAAGTGCATGCCGCCGCCGCGCCCGCCACATGGGTCATGGGCTCTGCCATCGGCATAGATACAACAAGGCGCAAGCTCGCCGTGGAACGGCGGGAGGTGTACGCGACCAAGTACGCGACCCACTCCCAGTAGAAATCGGGCCGGGCGCGTCGTTCCCTCCGCCCACGGTTCACAGCTGAGCCTGAGACGAGCGGCGGCTCTACACACACTACAGCTCTATACGGTCTCTATACTGGGCTGGGTTTTTAGGCATTGTGGGGTTGGCACTCCCATCGACCCTCATGACCTCCTGCGGTCTCTGAGATGGACACCAGTGGGTGTGGGACCACAGCCAGGATACACTCGAAGGCTGGGTAAGCAGTAGAGGTCGATACTCGACGCGTCCCACATGATCTGTGTCGCTGTCGGCACGCTGTCGACAGGACGTCGAGCGACACCGGTGACAGTGCCACCCAGGAGTGGTCGGGCGGTCTCCCGTCATGAGAGAGCCACCATGTGATCCGTATGATGATTCCTGACAACCGCCTCAGTCAACTTTCGTCACAGTTCCCGCTCTGAGAGGAGCTGCGGGTCAGCTCGACAGCTGGAGCTGTGTCGCCGGCGTGCGGCGGCCTGCCTCCGGAGGTGCCTCTGAGGTGGACATTTTTTGGTCACCGTGAGAGAACGCGTTCAAATTTTCACTCCGGAACTTCAACTCCGCACGCGCACCGGCCAGGGCTACAATAGTGCCAGTGAGGCGGAGGCGCGAGTCAGAAGGCCGCGACCGTGATTTGGTCCCTTCGTTTCCCTACAATTGCTGTGAACCCAGCCACGTAGAGCCGTAGAGCTATAGAGAGGGGCGGGGGCAATTTAACCAATATACACCGTGTATCGACAGTGAGTGTATGCAAAAAATGCAGCGGGGGAACCTTTTTGTTTTTTTAATATACGTTTTTGTCCTTGGTCTATCGATCTAAGAAAAATGTCACCAACAATAACGCGAAACGCGGTTCCTGCGCATAGCAACAGCCCACAACGCCACCGCCAAGCTCAACGACTCCCGGCGGCAAGCGGCATGCCCCACCCGCCTCGCTCGGCCCTCTCTGGCATTCTCAAATACTGGACCACAGACAGTAGTAGTTGGTACAAGTGAAGCAGAGCGCAAAATTGGGGCGCGGGCAATCGGCCCCCGCACTCCCTCACCCCTCCTCCGCCGGCCCGACGGGGGCGCCGCCCTCCTCGCCGGCGAGCGGCCCCACCAGCTTGGCCGCCTCGAGCACCGCCTCGAGCTCCGCCAGCCGGCCCGACGCGGCGCTGGCCGCCGACGCCCTCTCGAGCGCGTTGAGCGCCGCCTGCAGAGGCCCCGCCGGCGCGAGGCGCGCGCGGTTCCGGAGGAGGGCGCTCGTGATGGTCTGCGCGCACGAGTCGTCCACGGCCGCGAGCAGGCCGGCCACGTCGAAGCTTGCCGCCTGCAGCGTCGGCGGCGGCACCGGGGAGGGCCGCGACCCTTGCGCGGGAGGAAGGCCGAGCGAGGGGCGGAGGAGCAGGAAGAGCACGTGCAGCACCTGGTCGCGCGTCGCCGCGACGTCCCACGCGCCCAAGGCCGTCTGGCGGCGCGCCTCGGCACGGGCGTCGTCCGAGGTGCGGTGGCGGAGCCAGCCGGCGCACTTTGCGAGCAGCGCCATGATCGGGAGCAACGTCTCCCACCGCGCATCTTCGTAGAGTGCGGCGCCGCACGCGTCGAGGCAGGCGCACAGCTGCGCCGTCGCGCCGCGCTCGCACGCCGTCGCCACCTCCTCCTCACCCGCCATGCAAATGACGAGGAGCGGCAGCACGTTGGCGCGGTTGGTGAGCAGCTTGTTGGAGCTGAGCGCCACGCCGAGCGTGCGCAGCCGCCAATCGGCGTTGACGCCGGCGGAGGAGCGCAGCAGGCTGCGCAGGGTGTGGGCGAAGGGGTCCGGCTCCTGGTCGGGCGTCTGCAGCAGCTGCACGTACTCAGCCGTGTCGACGATCACGTACTTGATGGCCCACTCCCAGTTGCGATGCGGCACGAGCACGCGCAAGCAATCGTCGCCGCCGGGGCAGTCAAGCATCTCGCGCAGCAGCCCGTAGAAGGAGGGCAGGAAGGCGCGGTTGTACTCGAGGAACCGCTCGTTCGGCCGCAAGCTGACGAACGAGTCGAGCAGCCGGTGGAACGCCGCGCTGAGTGCCTGCGGCGGCGGCGCGACCAGGGGGGGGGCGCGCGCCACGCACGCAAAGGAAGCGCGCGTCGCCGCGTGCCAAAAGGAGAGCATCTCGCGCTTGGTCTCGTCGCACTCGAAGCGGTGCCCGTCCTGCAGCGCGTACAGGTCCTGCAGCTCCTCGACGCGCAGCGAGGGCGAGACAGCGCCGCGCCGCGCGCACCACGCGCACAGCCGAAAGTACGGCGCCAGCCGCGGCGGAGGCACGTCGTCCGGGTGCTTGGACGCCTGCGCGCCGGCCGCCGCCGCCGCGGGCAGCTCGCGCAGCTCGCGTAACACGACGTGGCTCACGAGGTGCTCGTACATGCTCAGCAGCGCCGGCGAGCAAGCGCCGGCGCCCCCCTCGGCGACGGCGAGCTCCGGCGCGGCGCCTGACGGCTCGACCGCCATCTCGGTCACCACCTCGGTCGCCATCGCGTCGCCGGTCAGCCCAAAGTCCGCGGCCGCGCCGGTCTCGGCCGCAAGCCCTGCCGGTGGCGGCGGCAACGCCGCGCCGACCGCCGTGTCGCCGGCCGCCGCCGCCCCCGCCGCGGCGGCGGAGGGCTGCGACTCGGCGGCGAGGATCGCCTTGATGAAGTGCTCCGCGGTGCAGCGCACCTGCGACGATAGGCCCGAGAGCAGCCACTCCTTGACCCACAGCGCGCGCTGGTGCAGCATCCAGCGGCGAGGGCGGGACGAGAGGACGCAGAGGGAAAGCAGCGCTCGCATGCACGAGATCGTGGCCTGCTTGTACCGCATGTTGTTCGAGATGACGTGGAGGAGCCGCTGCAGCGCCCAGTCGATGCGCCACGCGGCGAGCGAGTCGGCGAGGTCAACGACGTGGCAAAACGTGGTCAGGTACGGGCCGAGCTGCTCGTTGTCCATCGTGTCGATCCCCGACAGGATGACGTGCAGCGCCGTCTCCGTCGCGTCGCGCGACTCGTAGCACAGGTGCTCGCACAAATCGCAGATGGCGGCGACGTGGAGGCCGTCCTTGAGCAGCCGCCGCAGCAGCGCGCCGTGGCCGAGCAGCTGGTACTCGTCCGCCGCCATGTGTAGCAGCCGCCCCTCGAGGGAGAGGGGCGTGCGCGCGACCGGCTCGTGCCGGTGGGCCGCGCGCGCCAGCAGCGAGAGGAGCGCGACCATGTGCTCGAGCTGCGGCAGCGTGCACTTGTCGCCCATGCGCGCGCGGCGCGGCGCGGCGCGCCCCTCGTCGAGGTGCGCCGGCAGGCCCACGCATGGCGACTCGTCGGCGAGGTAAAAGTCGACGAGGTGAGAGGCGAAGCGGCGGCGCAGCATCCAGCCGCGCTCCTCCGGCCCCAGCTGCGCCATCGCGAGCGCCGTCTCGAAAAAGTGCGAGAAGTGGCGCCAATGGTGCGGCGCCTCGGGGAGCAAGTCGAGCAGGCAGCCGAGTAGCCGCAGGCCCGCGGGGAGCTCAGGCTGCGGCGCCGCCGCTAGCGAGGAGGAGGCCGCGGGCGCCGGCAGGCTGCTGTCCGTCCGAGCGCGCTTTGGCGGCGAAGTGAGAATCCCGCCGGCGAGCGCGTCTTCGTGCGCCGCCAGCCGCACGCCCGCGTCGAGCATGCCCGGCTCCTCCTCCTCGCCCTCCTCCTCGTCCGTGCCCTCGAGGCTGCCGCTCAGCGACGTCGTCACCACAACCACCGGCGGCGCCGTGTCCGGCAGCAGCGGCGCAATCGGGTACAAATGCAGCTCCAGCGGCCTCAAGACGGCGGCGGCGTGCAGCAGGAGCTGCGCAAACTTCTCGCGCATCTCCGAGACGGTGCACGCCAGCAAGAGGGAGCGCACCCACCCTGCAGCCTCGCTCTGGAGCAGGAACCAGCGGCAAGCGACGGGCGAGCGGTGCAGCCACATCTGCAGCATGCGGACCCACTCGGGCAGCAGCGACTTGTCCTTTGCGTGCGCGAGCGTCTCGACGACGAAATGGCAGCCGAGCCGCAGCGCGCACATGCCCACGTCGTGCATCTCGTTGAGCGCGGCGAGCGGCGCGAGCGGCGCGGCGCCCGCCGCGGCGGCGGCCGCAGTCGCGTCGTGATCGGCGGGCGCAGCCCCGGAAGCCACCGAACTGAACGCCATGCGCACGACCCGGAGCAGAAACTCGAAGTGCAGCCCGTCCACGAGGTAGCGGTCGCGCAAAAAGTGCATGTTCTCCGCCCACACCTCGCGCGCAACCTCCTCGGGCACGGCCACCGAGAGCGCGGCGTCGCTGCAGAGCCTGGCATGCTCGACGTACTCTGCCCCCGCCGTCGCGCCCGCCTCGCTGTCCCCGCCCTCCGCCTCCGCCCCGGCCTCGGCCTCGGCCATCGGCTGGTCGCGCGCGCCGTCCCGCCCCTCGCCACGCGGGACCGCCTCAGGCGCGCCCTCCCTGCTCTGCGCGTGCGCAGATACCTTCTCGTAGAAGAGCATGTAGGCCGAGTGCGGCTTCACCTGCGTGCGCTGGACCGGCTTGTTGGTGTCGACGTCCCACGAGACGACGGGCTCCACGCCGCCGAAGCAGTTCTTGCCAATCTCACTCGAGTCGAAGGGCTCGACGAGCGTGTCGTTGAAGTGCAGCCACGGGTGGGCGCCGGGCTGAGCGGCGCGTCTCTCGCGGATGAAGGAGTAGTAGTGCCCCGAGTCGGAGGTGCCGGTGTGTACCAGCACGCCCGCGAGCTCGTACACGCAGTCGCCGTCCTCCTCGTCGGCCGGGGACGGGCCCTCCGCCTCGCCGAGCAGCTTCTCCTGCCGCTCGAGGTAGCGGACCGTGTACGGCGCCATGTCGATCGAGGGCGGGAACTCGCAGTGGTCGTACAGCTTCATCTTCTTCATCAGGTCAAAGTCAAACTCGAAGCGTTTGAGGTGCAGGATAAGCACGGGCGGCAGCCGCGAGATGCAGCAGCGCTTGGTGGCCTCGACGTACTCGCCCTCAAAGTTGTACTTGTTGTCCCCGTCGAGCGTCTCGCCCTCGACAAACTGCGCCAGCCCGTCCATCACGGACGCCTTGTTCTTGACCTCGATCGAGATGACGAAGAAGGGCTCCACCCGCTCCGAGAGGCGCCGCCCGGCCTTGTCGATGATCTGGTTGACGACGGAGCCGCCGAAGAGGGACTGCAGCAGCTTGGGCGAGCTCGTCCGCCCGAGCCCCGCCTCGAGCTTCTCGAAGAGCATGTTGAGGAACTCGTCGACGTCCATCTGGACCGACGGGTTGAGCGGCAGGTTCTCGCAGTCGCGAAAGGCGCCGCAAAAGTCGCGCGTGTCGTACCAGCGCTTCTCCGACTCGTGCAGGTAGCCAAACATGGCCTGCAGGTAGTAGAGCACGTCGCCGCCGCCCGGCTCGTCCGCCGCGCTCAGGTCGGACGCCGCGTCGGTCGCCGAGGCGGGGGCGGGCGGCTCGATCTGGAGCGCCAGGATGGCCGCGCGGAACTCGGGGATGAGGAAGAGCTGCTGCACGAGCGAGTTGAGGTAGCAGGTCGCGCCCAAGTTCTTGAGGCCGACGTAGCCGCAGCGCGACTTCTCGTGCATCGCCGGCGCGTAGTGCCACATGTACGAGACGCGCGAGTGGCCCGAGCGCGACAGCTGCTGCGCGAGGAGCATCTCGAGGAGGAGCGACAAATTGGCGGGCTCGCGCTCGGCGAGCTCGGCGAGGAGCGCGAGCGCCGCGGCGCGGCAGCGCGGGGTCTTGCACTGCGGCGGCGTCAGCGCGCCGATGCGGCGCGCCTCCTCCACCGACGGCAGCCGGAAGAGGTCGTCGAAGATGGCGACCACGAGGTGCGTCCCGCCGTCAGCGCCGCCCGCATCCACAGGCTGCCGCTTGAGGTGGGGCTGCGCGCGGAGCAGCACCCGCATCAGCCGCAAGTAGCCGACCAGCTCATGGTCGACCAGCTCGGGCGCGTCGCGCCGCTCCACCACGGGGTGCGACTGCTGCAGCTGCAGCAGCCTCGCAAACAGCGCGGCAGCGGGCAGGTCGGGCAAGCTGCACGAGGGGCACCGGCCAACGAGCGACCGGAGCAACTCGAAGAACTGCTCCGAACGGGATGCCTCCGCCCCCGCCGGGGGCAGTAGGCTGAGCATCTCGCCCACGAGCGCGTGCAGCGGGGATGGGACGCGCGCGGAGGCAGCCGATGCTCCGGGCGCAGCGCCGCCCCCGCCGGCTTGCGGCGGCGACGACGGGTGCTCCGCGGCGAAATCGTCGCGCGCGAGGGCGTAGAGCGCGGCGCACGCCTCCTCCCGCACCTCGGGCACGCGGCAGCGCAGCAGCATCGCCGCCACCCACTCGCGCAAGCTCGGCAGGTCTGCGGGCAGCCTCGCCGCCTGCGGCTCCTGCGCGGAGCCCGCGGCGCCGCCCTCTGCGGGCGAATGGGAGCAAGCGACGAGCAGCCGTAGCGCCTCGCGCACGATGTGCACGTCCTCCTCTGCCGCGGGCGGGGGGGGCGGCGGGTCGACGGAGCCGCTCGCCTCGGCACAGACGGCCGCCTCGGCGAGCGCAATGTGCCGCACGAGCCCCATCAGGTGCGCGCTCAGCGCAACCTCCGCCGCGAGCGCCGCGAGAGACGCGTCGCGCAGAGGGGCGAAACGGCGGCCGGTCCAACGCGGCTCGTCGCGCGCGCCCGCCGGCGCCGGTGCTGGTGCACTCTGCGCGGTCGCGGCGTCGTGGGGCGGCTGAAGCTGCGCGCCCGCGACGGCGGGCGCGGGCGCGGGCGTTGCCTGCGTCGCCTCCTCGAGGAGGAGCTGGCCGACGACGCGCAGCAGCAGCACCAAGCACGTCTTCCGCTGCGAACCGCGGTGCTGCCCGAGCAGCTCCTCCGCCGGCGCGGTGAGCAGCCGGAGCAAGTGGCGCAGCCCCCCGCGCGCCGCAAAGGCGCCGAGCCACGCGTCGTCGCCGTCCTGCATCAGCGTGTCGACAATCTGCAGCGAGTAGAGCAGCTTGAACGCGCTGCCGCCTTCCGGAAGCAGGACCGGCCACTCCGGCTCCTGCCCCGGCGGCAAGGCGGGGAGCCTCTCCAGCCCGGTCCGCATCTCGCGGTTGGTCGGGAGCATCATCATCAGCTGCCACGCACGCGCCGCCAGCCGCTCCTCCTGCAGGCTGAGCAGCGCGAAGAGCGTGTCAAAGTTGGACCCAACCTCGTGCAGCGTGATGCTTCCCTCCTCTGGCCACGCGGCCGCCTCGCCCGCCACCTGCGTGGCCCCCTCGCCCGCATCGCCGCCGCGCTCCTCCGCCTCCATCTCGACGATGCCGTCGCCGCTCGCGGCGGGCGCGTCCTCCTCGCCGACGACGGTGGTCAGCTCGGCCCGCGGCAGCAGCTGCGGGCGCAGCATCACGTGCACCTGGTACGGCTCGCGCAGCTTGAGCTCGCCGAGCGACTTCCAGTCCTCCTTGAGCTCGCGGCCCGACGAGATCATCCGGAGCGAGCTCGGCTGCGGCGGCGGCGCCTCCCCGCCCAGCGCAGCGTCGCGCAGCTCTTGCCACACCCTCCTGCGCAGCTCGTCGACCGTCTGGTTGGAGTGCATGCGCAAGCTCGGCCGCAAGCCGCTCGCGCCGCCAACCAGCATCACCTGCACCGTCATCGGCGAGCCGCGCACGCACGCGCCGTGCCGCCGCGACAGCGAGCCACCCGGCGTGAGCGGCGCCCGCTTCTCGAGCTCCGTCACGAAGAGGCGCAGCATGGTCAGGCACCGCTCCACGCAGAGCTGCAGCGGCTCGCGCACCAGCGCGGCGGCCTCGGCGTCCCGCGCCGGCTGCCCTGCCGGCGGCGACGCGAGCTGCAGGGCGCGGAGGCGGCTTGCCGCCTCGTCGAGGGACGACATGCACGAGCTGACAAACTCGCGCTGCTGCTGCCGCACGCGCGACGCCTCGATCTGCAGCGAGTGGTGGAGCAGCACCAGGAAGCGGATGGCGCGCACGCCGACCGCCTCATCGCGCGTGCGCAGCGCCGCCGCCCAGAGCGTCTGCACGCCGTGGAGCGGCACGTCGAGCACCGAGATGTTGGACTGGTCCTGCTGCGCGAAGCGCTGCTCGCGCCAGTTGATCCAGCGGAAGAGGTACTCGATGCAGGCGTACGCCGTAGGGGAGAGGGACTCTGCGGACAGCTCCGAGGCGCGGCGGAAGAGGTACCGCGTCGCCTCCGGCTCGATGGCGGAGACCGAGTTGGTCCGCACCTGCTCCACCCACCGGAAGATGAGGTCGCGCTCGCCCACGCACGAGCCGCACACGACGCAGCGGTTCCACAGCACGTCAAGCTGCGCCTGCGTCAGCGCGATCTGCGGCCCCTGCACCATGCAAAAGTTGAGAAACTCCACCCGCTGCTCCAGCTGGTCCATGTGCTCCGCCCTGGCGGCGAGCAGCGCCGCCGCCCTCGCGGTGGAGCTGCCCGCCGCGCGGCCGCCGCCCTTGGCCGCGGTCGCGCGCGAGGCGGCCGCCGCGGCGTCGGCCGCCGACCCCTCGGCGGTGAGCGCCTCCAGCCGGCCCGTCGCCGCGCGGTGGTAGGTGAGAAACTCGTTGAAGAAGACCTGCAGCAAGTTGTGGTGCTGCACGAGCCACTCAAGCACGGCGGCGGCCGAGTCGGTCTTCTTGCGCGGCTTGCACGGGAAGGAGGAGAGGATGGCGCGCAGCAGCCGCAGCGTCTGCACGACCGAGCTGCCCGCGCTGAGCTGCGCGATGCACTGACCCAGCATCGGCTGCCGCTGCGGCGCGCAGTTTGGCCACGCGAGCAAGTCGGCGAGGACTGACGCGGCAGCGGAGCGCAGCTCGGCCGAGACGGGCGCCGCGTCCGCCATGAGCTGCCACAGCTCGGCGAGGCCGTACCAGCGCCGCTCCTCCTTGAGCGGGTTGTGCGCCGACGAGATGCCGCCGACGGCGAAGCCGCGCAGCAGCGTGAGCGTGTGCGCCGTGTACTCTGCAAAGGGGATCGACTGGATGTAGGCGTAGAGCTCGTCGAGCAGCGGCAACGGCAAATGTGCGGAGAGGTCGGCGAGTGCTCCGTACACCGCCTGCTTCACCGTCTCGTGCTTGTCGAGCGACGCGCGCCAGACGAGCCCGAGCAGGCGCGAGTCCATGTGGCCGCGCTGAGCGAGGAAACCGAGCACCTCGACGCACCGCCGCACCAACTCCTCGTGCAACGCCTCGCCGAAGATGAGCTCGACGACGCCCTCGCGCTCGATCCACTCGACGAGCAGCTCGGGCGATGAGTGGCCCATCTGCAGCAGCACGCCCGTGCCGCCGCTGCGGTGCGGCCGCCGCTCTCGCTCAGCGTTGGCGCGCTCGATCCGCTCCACCGAGTCGAGGTACTCCTGCTTGCGCAGCGAGAGCTGGATCATGTCCTTGACCTCGGAGAGGCCCTGCAGCCGCTTCTCGAGGTTGGGCGTGCGGAGGCACTTTAGCGCGAGCGCGAGCCGCAGCCGGTCGAGCAGCAGCGCGCCTAGATTACGCGACGCGTCCCGGACGCGTCACCGGCCTGCCGTGTGGACGGCGGCCGGTCGAGCTGCGGCGCGCCGTCGGGGAGGCGCGCGTGGTCGAAGAGGGCGTCGAGGCTCTTGTGGAGGTCGGCTATGGTCTTCCGGTCCTCCGCCTACGGTGGCGGAGGGGCGCGCGCTCGGCGCCGCGGCGCGCGACGAGTGCGGACCGCCGGGCTCGCGCCTTGAGGCTCTCGTCGGAGAGCGCCTGCACGTACGCCGTGAGGGCCTGCTCGACGCGGCGCACGTAGGCCTGCAAGACGGCCTTCTTGAGCACCTCCTTGACCCGGATCAGCGGCCGCAGCAGCATCTGCACCGCGGTGAGGTTGAGCAGCGGAGGCAGCGCAATCCGCGCAATTAGCGTGTCGAAGCCGTTGAGGGAGTGGAAGAGCTCCACGTTGCGGATGTACTGCTCCGACACGTCCTCGCTCGGCGAGAACCAGTCGCACGCGCGGTCCTCGTCGGCGCGCTCGTCGTTCGAGAAGGATCCCTCGGACCCCGAGTCGCCGCTCGACTCGCCCTCCTCCCCGCCCTCGGCCTCGGCGGGCGCGCCCTCCTCCCGCGCTGCCGCCGAGGCGGCCGAGGCGGCTGCCGTTCCGCCAGAGCCGCCGCCGCCGGAGACGCCGGAGCCGCCGGCCGAGACGCCAGAGCTGCCGCCGGAGCTGCTGGACGCCGCGGCCCCGTGCCGCGGCGGCGGGGCGGCGGCAGAGGTGGCGTAGAAGTGGTAGGCCTGCGCGTCGGTCAGGATCACCCGCACCACCTCGGCGACCTGCCAGTGGTCGGGCCGACGGAGCAGCGCCGCGGCCGCCTCGAGCACGAAGTGGAGGTAGCCGGCCAGCCGCTGCGCCAGGCCGTGGGGCAGGCGGAGCCGCAGCGCCGCGCTCGTGCTCCGCGGCAGCGCGTGCAGACAGAAGTAGTGCGCCTGCTCGGGAGTGAACTTGCCGTGGATGAGCAGCTTGACCATCTGCTCGAGCTTGTGCAGCTGCTCCTCAATCTCGCCATCCTCTGCGAGGGCCGAGGAGGCCGACAGCGAGTGAGCGCTGCGAATCAGGCACGCGTCCGGCCACGCAGGGGCTGCGTGTACGCGCAGAGCGGAGGCTGCATGTGCGCGCAGAGCGCGCCTGTGCGGAGCTGCTCCTCGATGTCCTCCGAGTGCATCTGCAGCGCGTGGTCCGTCATCACGGCCACTGGAGCGGCCGGAGGGGTGGCCATGGCGGCACAGCCCTCTCCGCACAGAGGCCGCGCAGCTGACTGATGGCTCTCGCGCACTCTGAGTTTTCCGAGATGAAAAGAAATTAGCGCGAACAAGTGCTCCAAGGGGTGCCCTTGTTCCCAGCCCTCTTTCCGCGCCGCCATGCGCCCCGTCCTTCCCCTCGCCCTTGCAAAACGTCCTCTGCGAAGGTGGTGGGATGTGTGTGGCAACCTCATCCAGCGAGTTGGAGGAGGGTATTGAGATGGCTCGCTCGGTCGCACGGTCGGTCGGGGGCCGCTGCGTCGTCTGCTTCAATACTTCTGACTACACCTGCAGAAGGGTTGGTTGGGGGCACGGCGTCGGCGGCGAAGGTGAAGGCAAGACAGCAGATGACACTAACTTGAAGTCCAGTGGCAGTGCCCCCGAGTGCATTTCCTGTATCCTGAGGGAGGGTGTTAGAGAGAGGATGTAGAGTGTAGAGCGCTGTAGAGCTCTCCACAAGCGGATGCCCTCCACCGACCGCAAGCGAGGCGTGGAAGAGCAGCGGGACGGCCGCGACGCGAGCGATGTCGAAGGGGTCGCAGTGAGAGAGGACGCGCACGAGGAGCTCCGTGGGGAGGTCGAGGAGGCGGGTGCGTGGCGGCGTGGCTGGCGAGTGGGCGGCGGTGGAGGCGGTGGACACACACACACACTGATGTGTGTATATCGCATAAAAACAAATAACGCGCCTAGCTGTGGCGCCCAATAGGTACTGCAAACTACTGTAGTACAGTGGGTTGCGCCCATTAAGAAAACAGCATTCCGCGGCACGCCGCCGTTTCTAAGCCTTTCCACAGCCCTCATCCACCCCACGCCGTGGTTTCTTAGCTCCGGCCGGGGCACTCAAGCCAGAGCGCCGGCCCGAAGGATTTTTAGGTATTAAGAGGTAAGCTGCGGTCCGCGAGGGCGATGCCAGAGTCTGCCGCCGAGTCGGCTCTCTGTCTGGATGACGGGAAGACGCACACACGCCTCCATTCACTCCATCCACTCAGAACACCGCAGACTTGGAAAGAAAGAAAGTGACAAGTGCGCGCGCCGCAGGCGAAGAGAAATTTTGAGCTGGACGTCCCGTTCACACTCGTGTCTGGCCTTTTCTCGGGGCCGCGCCTGCGGCCGCCGTGGTTTCTTAGATTTTTGCGGAAATAAAGAAAGAAAGGAAACACACAACCCAAGGGAGGGATGGGAGAACGGCACGCCGCCACCACACAGGGATTTTAAGGAGAGGAGTGTGGTGCGCTAGCCGTCGCCCACCCTGGGGAGTCTGCCTCTTCGTATCTCTTTTCGCAGTCTCTCGCCGCTTCTCGCTGCAACCTTCATGCCACCTCGCGGCCGTCCCACTCTCGTCGGTCTCTCCCTTGTCACTTCCTCCTCTGTCGCGTCGTTCTCTTCTGCCTCGTCCTGCGACGCCGCCGCCTGCCGGTCCCTTGCTCTCGCGGCTTCTTTCGCCTTGCGCAACTCCGTCCTCCTCGCGGCGTATCCTGGCCCCTCGAGTCTATCAAGCTCCCCTCGCGCAAGGACCACATTTCTGACTCCCACTCCGATCATTTGCCTACACGTCATGTTGTTGCTCAGGTCCACTCTCTCTTCGAACACTCGTGCCTCTACGGATGATGCCGGCGCTGGGGTCCCCTTCGGGTGCATCGTAACATCTGACAACTGAATTTCCACTGGTTCGTCCTCCTCCGAGTCATCTTCCCCGTCCTCCTTCCGCTCGGCCCTTCGCTCGGTACGTTCGGTGTGGCTCACCCTCCATGCCGTGAACAGGCGCTTTATCCACCCTATATTCTTCTCTCGTTCCTCTGCCCTTGCCTTGGTCTTGTCGTTGTTTCGCACCCATGTCTGTATGGCAATCGAGGCTGCCTTCCCCACTACCTGAAGTTCACTCGTCACCTCTCCCGCGAGCTCCCTTCTCTTTCTTTCGGGTATGGAGTCCGTGAGTGCGGGTAGCGTGCAGGCAATCACGGGTGCTATTTTGTCGTACTCCTCTTCTTTTGCGGAAATCGCTCGGCGTGGTTTGCTGGGACGTTTCTTAATGTCCGCAACCCACTGTAGGTACGCGCGTCCCCTGTGCGGCGGCGGCGGGTGCGGAGCGCGGTGGCGGCGGCGGCGGGGCACTCGCCGACTGCCATCAAGAAGAAGGAGAACGAGGGCGGCGCATCCGGAGCCCGCGGGCGCGTCGCGGCGCATCGTTGACTGAGGCATGACGCACAATCTCCCGGCAGCCATGCTCGCCCTCGCCCCGCTCGTCGCGGTGATGGCGGCGCCCGACTTTGGCCCGCGCTTCGCGCCCACGCACAAAGACAACATGAATGGCGCCTACCCATTCTCGGCCACGCCCGGCGGCACTCCCGGCAAGATGCCGAAGCGATTTTCGGACTATCCTCACGGCGTCGAGTCGTTCGATGTGCACACTTCGGAGATGTCGACGCTGTACAGCCAGGTGTGGTGGAAGCCCCACCCGCCCGCCGCGCTGCCGAAAGAGATCGTCGCCAAGTACAATGGCAGCCGCATGGCCATCGTCGGCTGGGAGATTGACCAGGTGCAGCGCACGGCGGACGGCGACGTCTCGGTGCCCATCTCGGCGTCGTACAACCACCACTACGTGAGCCAGCTTGTGGGCGCGGGCGCGCGGCTGCGCCAGGTCAAGCTCGACGGCCCGCACGACCCGCGCGCCAAGGAGCTCATGCACGCCTCGCACGGCCACGTCAACTGGGAGCAGCCGCAGTGGATTGCCGAGGACGTGGTGGAGGCGGCGGGTGGTGAGGGGAGGGAGGCGGCGGCGCAGTCGACGCGGCAGTGGTTCTCGAGCGGCAACGGCGGCGAGTACCGCAAGACGTACCACGGCTTCGCACCCGGCTACGCGATGGTCGTCGACTCACCAACCCACCTGCAGATGGCGCCGATGCAGATTGACACGTGGAACCGCGAGGCGATGGACATCTCGGCCAGGCGCCAGGGCCCCGTCAGGTTTGTGCCGGGGCCGCAGCCGCGCGCGTCGCTCGCGCCGGCCGACGCGGCGCACTCTGGCCTGCTCGAGTGCCCCATGACCACGCGCCTCACCAAGGTGGTAGACGGCGCGTACGCGGTGCACGCCAACGCCTCCTCGTGCGCCGAGCCCATCCTCACCTACCACGAGTGCTTCGAGGCCGCCCGCAAGGTCTTCACGCACGTCGTGAGCGTCTCGAATGCGAGCGGCGCGGACGCGCGGCGGCCCGTCGGCTGCTCGGCCGCGCTGCGCCCGTCGAGCGCGTCCGTGAGCGTCTTCTTCAACGAGATGGCCTCTCCGCCCACGGCGTGCAGCGTGGCGCACCAGTGCGTCTGCCCCGTCGCGCCCAAGCCCTTTGGTCAGGCCACGGGCGCGCTCCGCTACCATCCGACTTCGCAGCCGGCCGACGTGGGCCGTGGCTTCGCCGCGCGCTTCGGCAGCGGCGGCAAGTCCTGCGCCGCGTGGCCGAGCACCGACCTCATCGAGCATCGCAACCCGACGTGCGACATCCGCCACTATCAGGGCGGGCAGTGGGCGTGCAACCACGGCTGGTCGCTGCTGGACGCGGAGCAGCAGATCCCGTGGGCCGACCGGCCGCTGGTCTTTGTGCACAAGTTCCGCTTCTACGTGCAGCCGTACGTTCCTGCCTACCACACGCCCATCCGGCTGGGCGAGACGGCGGGCTCGGCGCTGCTGCTCGGCTCCCCATGGGAGTACGACGTGCCGCGGTGCGCCGAGGGCGTGCCCGGCTGCTCGCGCGACGCGCATGGCATGTGGGTGCACAAGGTGGTGGGCAAGCACGTGGGCAAGCACACCTTTGTGGCGCTCAACAACCACTGCCACGCACCCACCTGCCTCGCGATGGAGGTGTACGCGTGCGCCAAGGGCACCCCCCTCGAGGCGTGCGACACGACCGCGGGCAAGCTCGTCTGCCGCACGGCGCCCGTCTACGGCGGCACCGGCTCGCCGACGGAGCAGGGCAGCAGGTTCGACGAGGCGGGGTACATCGCCATCCCCGACTGCTTCTGGGGCGGCGCCGAGTGGGGCCTCGAGCCGCCGCAGCAGCTGGACGGCGTGCCGCTGCACATTGTCAAGACGTGCAACGCCACCCTCGGCCACTACGGCGAGATGGCGGGCGGGCAGCCGTGGGTGTATAGCTAGGTGTATGCGGGTGAGCGAGTACGGAAGCGGTGCACTGTTCTGCGGCGGTGCATGCATGATAGAGAAGACCGGCCCTGGTGCTGTTTGTGGTCCGGCGGTGTATGCATGACTGTGTCTGTCGTGTGAGGAGACGGTTCCTGATATTATTTCTTCGCACCGCTTCGCGTTCGGAAACTCCACTCTTCTCGCACACGTCGCAGTTGCGAGACGCAAACTTTCCTCGGAGCGAGAGCCTCCAAGGATGGGCGGGTGCGTGGGGGTGATCACTTAGCGAACGCGCTCGGCCGACTACACGGTGAGCCATACGGACCTTGCACAAAACCTTTTCCTTCTAAGCAGGGCTACACAATGACCCTATAGTGTGGGGGTGTTCCTGGCGAGTTGTGATGAGTAGAATTAGACTAGCCAATACTATTTTGAAGTTCATATATGAAAATACCAACTTGCCTATGTGCACGTCTCCGCGGCGGCGGCCCGGAGGCGGCCCGGCGGAGCAGTCAGAGCAGCACTGCGCCGGCCGGCGAGCGACTCTCGACTATAGTACGGGCTCTATTGAATGGCCTCAAGGTGCTCTCTAGGACTGCCCTACTCCGCTCGCCCGGCTACGTCGCTGAGCTTCGAAGGAAAAGGTTTCGCTCGGCACGACGTCGGAGAGCAAACTTCAGCGTTCGTCCTATGTGGAATGCTGGACGCACGTCGGCAAGTGGTCGCATGACCAGGCCGGCTGCTGCTCAGAATCTGGGCCCTCTTGGCGCTCGCACTCGCGCTCTTCATAACGGCTTTGCCCCCTCCCTCCTGCGCCGACGTTGGGCAGCCCGACCACGACAACGCCAGTGCCGCTGGCCTGCAACTCGAGGCGCCTTTGAATGACAAGGTTGCCGGGTCCATGGACGCAGACTTGCTGGAAATTGAAGAGGTGCTCGGCGTGCGTTACTGCGATCCGAGCCAGATGACTGCGGTGGCGCTGAGGAACCCTGTCGATGAAGACGACGACCGCTTGGAGTACCTCGTCTCTGGTTCGGCAGGTCCCGACGACCGTGGCTTCCATTCTGTCGCTTGGTTTTTTCACGGCGACTTGCTGGACCATGCAGGTGCGGACACGGTCAAGGCAGCGATACAAGAGTATTAGAACTGGATAAGGAATTCACGGCGCTGGCGGAGGCGTGTGACGAGGCTGATGCTGAGTAGCCGCACCAGCGCTGCTCAGCGGCAGTGTGCGCCGACCAGGGGCAGGGCCAGTGGTAGACAGTGGACGTGGTGAGGCTGCTCTCTGAGCGATGACACTAGCAGGAGCATCATGAGTGTCCTCGGAGTTACTTGTGTTACGATATCACCACGCCGCCACGCTCGCAAGGGCCGCCTAAGCGCCTAAGCACCCTAAGCACCCCCCCGCTTAGGCCGCTTAGGCGCTTAGGCGAGTGACGGCCGACTCCCCGGGGCCTGGCGTGCCTCCGCCATGGGCTGAGCGCCTGGGAGAGCCACTCAGCAAGTGGTGTGCGAGCGTGTAGCCATTAGCGTGCAGTCGGCCCGCTGGGTGAGCTCTAGCGAGGCAGGGAGCACTTGGAGCACTTGGAGTGCAGTCATTAACCGCACGCCCAGGACCGGGGAGCTCAGAAGCGCACCCAGTTGGCCAGACGATTGGGATCCAGGGCCATAACACACCTCGTTACCCGGATTTCTCTTCTCAAGTTCTGGGAGCCCTGTACAGAGACGGCCACATCACCGCGTCTCAGGAATGCGGCTGTGTCTTTTGAGTCAGGCGCTGCCCGTTCGACCCTTGCTGTCGCCCTCGCCGTGTGTTTGTCAAGCTTCCGCATGAAGCAACGCGCCTCTTCCTTATTTCCAGCGCATTTGCCGCTCAGTAGGGGTGCGCCAGCGACGCCTGTGGTGGCTCACTGTCTTCTTGTGTCCAGTCGTCCCAGTCTCTCCGTTCTCCGATTCTCCTCCTTGCCTCACGCGCCTCTTTTGCGGCCTCATCCCTAGCCGCCTTGCACGCTCTGCACCCCCAAAACGCACTTCGTCGTGGCGGGGCCCCTCATTCCCCGTCTCTTTCCCCCACGCCTCTAGAATACGCCTGTGGTGTGCCCCGTGTGGCACCCCGACCTGTTGTCTCACCCTGGCTCCCAAGATCGTTTTGGTCGTCACATTGTGATCCCCGACGTCGTCAAATGTCGCCCGCCTGTCCTTCCCCCCGGTCTCGTCTGGTAATCTCATCTTATTATCCCATCGATGCTTGAGGCTGGCTACTGCCACTTCGCTCCACAGCCGTCCCTCCACCCCTGCCGTGTGTGTGTGCGATCCCGGCCGGCCTCACCGTCTTTCGACATTGTTCGCACACCCACTCGTGCGCGCTCTGACACATGTGCCCGTACGTCCGTCGGTCCGCTATCTCCCTCTTCTCTGTGTTCTCCGTCGCCTCTCCTCGCACCGATCTATAGTAAGCAATCGCCTCCAGGAGCAAAGGTGCCCAAGCCGACTCGATTTCTCTTCTCAAGTCTCTGAGCGCTGGCCGCACAGACACATCACGCCGCACAAAACAGGCGGCGTGGTCGGCTCTTCGCCAGCCATGGACAAATCCCTCGTCTCCAAGGCCACTGCCGACTCCGCCGAACCCACGCCGGGCTACATGTTCAACGAGATTGCGCGCATCACACACGCCTCTGTCGACGCGTGTCTGCAGCTGGAAAATTTCCTGCTCAAGCGCCTCAAGAAGGACTCTGTGCACGTCAAGCTCAAGGTGCTGCGCGTCATCAAGCACTGCTGTCAGCACGGCCACGCCACCTTCCGCCGCGAGATGCAGCGGCACACGACCGACATCAAGGAATGCCTGAGTGCGTGCTGCACCGCTTTCCCGCCCGCGAGACTGGCTGCGGGGGACGCGGGCGCGTTGAGCGAGGACCCGGCGCCAGCCCTGCGCCCCCCGCGTCGCCGGCCGGGCGCGACGCGCGCGGCCAAGCGAGACCTCTGCGCGCGGCTGAGTCGCCTCCCCTGCGCTCCCACTTTGGCGCAGGCCACCGGGGAACAGCCGATGCGCTGCACGGCGACGCGCTCAACAAGGCGGTGCGCGACGCGGCGCAGGAGACGATGCAGGCCATCTTCGAGACGTCGACGGCGAGCGAGCAGCTGCAGAGCGGGGGGCGCATGCAGGGCTTTGGCAGCGACGGCATTGGCGGCGGCGGCGGCGGCGGCTCTGCGGCAGGCAGCTACGGCGCGCCGCACCTGCCGTCGCAGCAGGGAAGCTTTGGTGGCGGAGGCGGGTACGGTGGTCCGCCCGGCGGTGGCAGTGACAACTACGGGGGGGCGCCCGGCGGCTACGCGCCCAAGGTGGAGACGGGCGCCTACTCGACGGGACGGATGCAGGGGTTTGGCAACCCCTCTTACGATCACAAGCCAAAGGAGGCGACGCAGCTCGAGAAGTTCGCCTCGAGCATGGCCACCGGGCTCAAGGAGGGCGTCTCCAAGGTGGCGGCGAAGATCAACAAGTCGGACGAGGGCTACTCCTCGCACGGCCCGCCGACCGCGTTCGCAACCACCGGCGGCGGCAGCTTTGGCGGCGGCGGCGGGTATGGCGGCGGCGGCGGGTACGGTGGGCCGCCGCCAGGCGGCGGGTATGGCGCCGGCGGCAATGGCGGCGGGTACGGTGCGCCGCCAGGCGGCGGGTATGGCGCCGGCGGCAATGGCGGCGGGTACGGCGCCGGCGGCAATGGCGGCGGGTACAATTGCGGCAGCTTCCAGCCGCCGAGCAACGCGCCGCCGCTGCCGCAGCCGACCGCGGGATCCTCCCCCCACCGCCCCGGCCTGCCGGGCGGCGGCTGGGGCGACGTCTCCAGCCAGTCGCTCGCGCCGTCCGCGCGGGGCGTCGACCCGCACGCGGCGGCCGCACCGCCCCGGGCGGCGCCGGTTGCGTCCGACGGCGAGTACGAGGCGAAGCTGGTCGACGAGGTGACGGCGCCCGGCGGCGTGCGCGCCGCCATCTCGCGGGAGGAGCTGCGAAAGTTCCTCAACGCTGTCAAGTCGCTCGACTCGCGCTCGGTCGCGGCGCTGCTGCAGCAGCGGATCGAGGGCTCCGAGTGGCAGCGCCGGCTCAAGGCGCTCATGGTGATCGAGGGCCTCCTCAAGGAGGGGGACGACTCCGTGCTCGGCCACTTCCAGAAGAACGTCGCGTGCATACAGGCCCAGCTCTCGTCGACGCAGGCGTCGCTCAAGGAGAAGGCGCGCAAGCTGCTCGAGCTGCTCGGGATCGACCACCACGCGCCGCGCACCAGCGGCGCGGGAACGGCGCCCGCGGGCCACGCCGCCCCCCCATCGGCGCCGGCCGCGCCCGCCGCGCCCGTCGAGAACCTGCTCGACCTCGGCGCAGAGTCGCCGCCGCCGCCCGCCGCCGCCGAGGGCAGCTCGCTCTTCGACGGGCTCTCGCTGGGAGCGGAGCCGCCCGCCGTAGGGCCCGCCGCAGCCGCGCCTGAGCCTGGCAACGGCTCCCTCTTTGGCGGCATGCAGTTGGGCGCGCCCGAGCCGCCCACCGCAGAGCCCGCCCCGTCACCGCCCGCCGCAGCGCCCGCCGTCGAGGCGGCCGCGCCACCCGCCGCCACCGGCGCCGGTCCCGGTCCCGGTGACGCGGCGGCCGCTGCCGACATGTTCGCGGGGATGTCGCTGCCGCCAGAGGCGGCGGCGGAGCCCGTGCCGCCCGCGCCCGCGCCGCCTGCGCCCGAGCCGCCCCCGGCGGCGAAGAGCGTGAGCGAGCTCGAGGCCCTCCTCGCGGACGCACCCGTCTCGCCGGCGAGACCGCCTGCGGCCAGCGCCGCGCCCAAGGCGGCCGGTGGCGCCAGCACGCTATCGGGCCTCGCCTCGATGGGCACGCAGCCGGCGGCGCCGCTGCAAGGCGCGGCGCAGCAGCAGATGGCGATGATGCAGCAGCAGATGGCGATGATGCAGCAGCAGATCATGCAGCAGCAGCAAATGCTGCGCATGAGCGGCGTCGCCGGCAGGCCGCCGCCGCCGGCGCCGCCCGCCATGCCGATGGGCATGGGCATGGGCATGGGCCGTCCGCCTTTGGGCGCGGGCTCGCCCGCCACGCGCAAGCCGATCGACCTCGGAAACGGGTCCGACTCAAACGGCGCGTTCGACTTTATGGGCGGCGCAAAGCCGGGCGACGCGTTCGACTTTGTGGGCTCCGAGATAGCAAAGAACAAGAAGAGCATCTAGCACCCCGCCCTTTTCCCCGCCGCGCCAGCCGCAGCGGCTCGTGCCGCGCGCCGCACTGACCACTGTCCTGGCGGAGAGCTGCAGTCTCCTCTCGTCGGGCCGCCTGTTTGTTCGTACCCTCGCAGGGAAAGAGTGTCTCTTCTCCGTTGTGTCGTGTTTTTCATTAAGTGGGATGCAAAAAAGATCGGGTATAAAAAGAAAGATCCGTTGGGGCACACACTCAAACACATACACGCGCAAAGGGGCTAGTTCCACTACCACTTCCAGTTCACTCTCTGTTCTCTCTGTGACACGCGCTAATCTTGAAAACGCATCCAACGGAGCTCCGTGTTGCTTCCAGCGCCCTGCCGCCCTCCCCCGCGCTCCCTGCGGCCATGGCCGATGCTCCTAGTATGGGAGGTCATTCGGGAGGTCATTCGGGCTACCGCGAGAGCGACCCAGCTCGTCGACATCGTCCGATGGTTGTGCCTCAAAGTCAGCCTTCGGAGGCTATCGTGGGGTCGAGCCGGCAGTAGCCGCGACATGTGGTTCCACCACCCCTCGTAGGCTTTGCCTCTGCTCCACTCGGCGGGGTCGCAGCTGCCTCTGGAAGGCACCGACATGTACCTTTCAAATGGTCAAAATCAAGGTTTTGTAGGGAGCTGTGCCGCAGTCAAATGGAACTAGCCAGGCCTGCGAGACGAGGGAAGGAGCAGGACTTTGCGGAGATCAGCAGGAGGATGTACATGTACGAAGAGATTAGGAGCAGCAGGGACCCGAGGGACCATGATCCATGTGGAAGACGGTCAGTGCTAGTTAGTCCCCCATCGGGAGGAGAGGAGGAGGACGACCCCGGTTGTCGCCGACCACAGCACCACACCCACAAAGAACCCTGCACAAAGATCGCGCGGGCGGGGACCTGTTCCTTTTCGTACCCATCTACTAGAACAAACAAACAAAGAACCCTGCAGGGCTCCAGGCCCCAAATGACGTGTGAGTGTTAGATTTGTTTGGTATTGCTAAAAATCTCTACTAGTAGAGGTGTGCGTTTTATTTATTTATCGTCACTGCCCAACGAGGAAATACGGGCATCTCGAGACGTTAGGCTTATGGGAAAGCCGATTTTCTACTATCTTGTAACTAAGCCACCTTTTGCGCAAGAGGGGCGGCTTATACTTAGTAGAAAATGGCTTTCCCATAAGCCTAACAAAGACGGGCATTCCGCTACGCACATAGGCATACCAACGAGAGGTAAAATAAATCGACACCCAAAGAGAAGGATAGGGTGGTCCCCCTGCACGAGCAGGATCTTGGATATGCCAAGTAAGTAGATCTAAGTAAGTAGGAAAGCGAAGAACAGCCAGGCTCGGATTGGACACCAAGTCACCAACGTGGATCGTGGTATATGCGGGTGGACGCCGGACAGAAAAAAAAGAAAGAAAGAAGCCTACAACCCAGGGGAGGGATGGGAGGACGGCACGCCGCCACCCCACAGGGATTTTAAGGAGAGGAGAGTGTGGCTGGGAAAAACCGCACTTGGAGCACTTGGAGTGCTTGGAGTGCACAGTTATCAGCCGCACGATCCCTGGTGTGGACGATTCTTTTCGCGGTATCCGCGGCGGGATATGGCGGGATATGGCGGGATACCGGGAGATACCGGGAGATACCAGGAGATACACGTGGATATGATGAGATACGGAGCCCCCACGATGTGTTCGACACAATGAAGCGTGAAACCGCAAATCGCACGCGAACAGCGAACTTCGCGCTTCGACCGGCCGTGATCTGCCGTGCTGCTGAGCGCTCGATTCCCATGATTGGCGAGAGCTCGTCATCATCGATGAAGCATCGCAAGGACAAGAAGGAGAAGAGCGCCGAACGCAAGCGCAACCGTAAGAAGCACAAGCGGGATCACGACACAGCGACGGCAGCAGCTCGGAAGGTGAGGTGCCACGGCCGCGGCGGAAGGAAGGTGCGGTGCCGCGGCCGTGGCGGAAGGAAGGTGCGGTGCCGCGGCCGTGGCACCGCATGCGAGTGGGGACCGACAAGGCGAGCGAGATCTTCCGCAAGAACCCGAAGTGGGCCAAGAAGTTCCTCGTGATACGCAAGCTCACCGACATGGTGATGGGCGACCCAAATTTCTTGCCCAACCCTTGCGCCATCCTCTGCCCCTTTGACGGGCCCCGCTGCACGCACGGCTTTTTTCGGATGAACGGGAGCTGCAAGCCCTCACAGCTCTTCTCGCACTGGCAGCATATGCATGCCAACAACCCCGCCGCCAAGCAGCTGGAGGCGCGCTGGCGCCAGGCGATCAAGATGAAGGGCACATCTCGCTCGAGCAGCTCGACCAGTGCGCCCCGTGCACGTTGACTGGTGACACCGAGGAGGGCTACGAGCCGCTGCGCACCCCACCGGCAACGCCGGACGGGACGGAGCCGTCCATCGTCTTCCCGCACTCGTTCGAGGTTGGCTCCGCCGAGCTCCGGCGTCCGGGAGTGGCTCGCCGGGTCGGGCATTTGAGGTGAGCTGGTGAGGGCACGTGAGCGCGCTGCGGGCGACATGTGTTAGCGGGTGCATGTGTCAGCGCGCGTGTCAGCTCGTGTGCCTTCTTCAACGACATTCCCCTTTTCGAGCACACCAGGTCTAAGTTTCTTTTTTGTTTGCTCGCGCTCTGCGGCCGGAGCGCGGAGAGAGGCCGGGCTGCTCGGCGTGAGGCGGGCAGGATACGGCAGGATACGGCGGGATATGGCGGGATATGGCGGGATATGGCGGGATATGGAGAGATACATCAAGATACCGCAAACAAAAGAATCGTCCACATCAGGGCTCGCACGCCCAGGACCGGGGAGCTAAGAAGCGCACCCAGTTGGCCAGACGATTGGGATCGGGGTGCGGGCAAGAGAGGCCTAGCCCTGGGGGGTGCGCGGTCGCAGGGCCATAACACAGAGGTCTCCTCCGAGGGTTGGCTCTGCGCTCCGGGCCATAACACAGGTGCAGTGCAAGATGGAAAATGTCCCGGTTAGTATCCGACGAGAAAGCGATGTACGGCATTCCAAGTGGCGGCATCGACGTCGCGGACCTCTTGGCTCGCCTCGGGCTCGTCGAGAAGGGCGCCGGCGGAGGCGTGCGCGCGAGGGAGGGCCGCGTCCGCGGTGCAGCTCGTGAGGCGAGGCCTGGACTTGGATGTAGGCGACGTGGGGAAGGTGCTGCTGACCGCAGAGTTGTTGGAGAAGGAGGCGTCGATCCGGGATGTGTGCGAGGCGGAGAGGCGCGCGGGCGCGGCAAAGATGGCGGCGGTCGAGGCCGTAGTGGCCAGGGTGGAGGGTGAGGCCGCGGGGGGCGACCGCCTCGCGTTGGAGGCTCTGCGGGGCGCGGAGGCGGCGGCGAGGAGGGCGTCGGGCGACGCGCAGGCGGAGCTGGATCGCTTGAAGAGGATGCACCAGGTGCGCGATGGAACCCCACAGGGGCACGGGAGGCTGGCAGTCGGGCGGCCAGCGGATCAGCGTGATTCCCAACTAGCGCCACGATCGCTGAAGTACGTGTGAGGCTCCCCACGTCCCGTCCGCAGTTTCTGCACCATACGTACGACAGTGTGGGCGCAGGTTATAATTGTGGTCACGACTGACGACGTTCGACGTTGTTCGTTCCTTTTGTGCGTTTTGTGTTGTTGTACGTCGACTTTCAGCTTGCTGTATGTTGCACCTGAGGCAAACCCCACTTTGGGACCTATTTGAGGCGGTGTGGCGCCGGCGGGGTCGCGCCGCGGGCGCGTCGCACGGAAGCGAAACAAACGGGCACGCCAAACGAGGGGTGGGAGAAGGACAGGGTCCCCACCTGCACGAGCAGGATCTTGTAAGGACGATCAGGGACACAGGGGAACGGGAGCGGGTCTCCTCCGAGGGTTAGCTCGCCGCGCGGTTTCTTTGCTGTGCGAGCCTGGAAGAATTCTTTGCTGCGCGACCCGGCTGGTGGGTGGCGCTCCACCTCGGCAGCTCTCCTGCAGCTCATGGCGTTCAGGCGTGCTACCGTAGCGTTCGGTGCCGCGGCGCTGCTCGTGTTCGCGACGGCAACGATCCAGTCGCCGCCGGACGAGGACGACGAGGAGGAGGGGGATCTGTTCGAGGAGCCGTTCTGGGCCGAGTTCGCTGGCAAGATCCAGTCTTCTGTGGATGGCGGGACGCTGCTCCGGGCGCGGCGGTGGGGCAACATCGCCAACGGCGTGCTCCTTGGCACGACGGGTCCGATCGCGCTCATCATTTCGGCCATCGGCCTGCGGCTGCCGCACGCCGTGCTCGCGGGGTATCTCGCTGCGCTCGGCGGCACCATCACCTCACTGGAGCTCGGGCTCTCGCCCATCGCGCCGTGGGTGTCGGAGAACCTCTCCTTCCTCGCGAGCTCCGCCGGGCGCACGGCGCTCCTCGGCGTCGCAGGCGGGCTTGCGTGGGCCTTCGGCAAGCCCGCCGCGCTTGCGGCGCTGCTGACGTGTGGCAACGCCCTCTTCAATGGCTACTTCGCGAAGGCACAGACGCTCCTCCCTCCCCGCAACCGCTCTCTCCACGGCTTCCCTCATCGCCGCTCCCTGACCGCTCGCCCCCACGGACGCTGCCCTCACCGCCGCCACCCTCGCCGCCCAGATACTGCGCTTTGTCTCGGCCGATGAGCTGGAGGGCGGCGATGTACGAGGAGGGGTGGACCAGGCCGCGGACTACGAGCCCGGCGCCGAGCCCGAGATCGACCTGCAGCCGCCGCTCTGAAGCGGCCCTCTCCGGCCGCTGGGGTGGTGGCGGCGGCAGTGGCGGTGATAGCCGCGGGCGTGCAAGATTGCTTGCGTCACCGCTCGCCCCCGGACTCTGCACGCGTGCGCCCACCGTTCGAATCCAGCAGATCCGCTCTCCTCGCGTGACACGCAGCGTCGGTGGTGGGAGGTTCATGCGCCCTGGTTCTCCCTGGGAGGAGACGCCCCCCTGCCTGAAGCGTGAAGGCTGAAGCGCAGTGAAGTGGTCCCGGGCGTCTGTGACACTTTTTCGAGCAAAAGGCGACTTTAAATGTGCAGAAAAAGAAGGAAAACCCGCGCGAGCTTTTGGAAGGACGGTCGGGGACCCAGGGGAACTTACCGTCAAAGTAGAGGGAGCGGACCGTGAGTTGAGGAAATCGGAGGACGCGACCCACTTCGCCACAGACGGTCCCGCGCCTCGCCGCTATGACGGGCACACGCCCCGCACCGTCCGCTGTGTGCCCGTCTTTGTCCGGAGTGAAAAGTCCAACGCGCTCGTCGGTGACGGTGTCCTCCAACCTGCGCCGCGCTCGGCGAACCTCGACAGCGCCTTCGATGGCATGCAGCTCTTTGCGTCAGAAGCCTGGAGAGCAGCTCCTCGGCTGCTCACACGCTCTGCACAGTTGACACAGTCTACTGTGCGGCTACCACAGCTGTGACAGCGATGGGCTCGCCCTCACTGGCCCTCAGTCACTTGTGCTGCGGCTTGTGTGAGCGACACTGCTCGGCGACTGCCGGCACACTGTGAGACCATGGGTGTGAGGTAAAACCACGCTACCAGCGCTTGGTCACATCGGCCCCGAGGTCAGCTCCTTCAACTCTGTTAGTGACAAGACTTGTCTACTGGCTGGAGCCGAGCAGGAGGGCCCGGCGCACAACCCCTGGTCAATTCACGGTCTACACCCCGTATTTTTTTTGAGAGCGCCTTCGTTGTTAATAATAATACAGGGGACCTGTTCCTTTTTACCCATCTCCTAGTAGGTGTCCGTTTTATTTATTTATTTATTTAATAATAATACACACGGTCACCGTCGGTCCTGCGTCGGTCATCTGCTGCAGCGGCCGCACGACATGCACACACCCACACCGCACCGCACCCCGCACCCGCGCGGCCCCCCGCCCCGCCTAGTTGGGAAGGAGGTGAGGAGGATGGAACAGCCCGAGGAAAGGAGCGAAACAAACACTGGGATCTTAAACACATTATTTTTTCTACCGCGTCTCCTGGCTAGGAATCCTACAGATGCCAAAAACGATGCCAGGTTTTTGGGTCGTCGCGTTGCCTGAGGCGTCCTGCGACGCCGGCTGCGCGCGGCTGAGACTAGGAGCAACTCACCTCGCATGCGACGAGGTCGCTCACCATCGGCGCAACTCCGACGTCTCCTCACCCTCGCGCATGTGTGTTGTCCTTCTCGTGCGACGGCCTCAATCTCTGCTGCTTTGCTTGACACATCTCTCGCCTGTGTAGGCGCGCGCTCCTCGATTCGCTCGGCGTCCCGCTCTCCGCCGGAGCAGTGTGTGATGGGCGCTGGGGCGAGGGTGCTGACGTTCCCACGGTCGCACTCGACGGAGAGAGTTGCTTTCATTCCGCAGTCGGCCGAAACGCTAGCTCCTTCCACTGCGATGCCGTGCCCGAGCCACCTGGTCAGGGAAAGCGGCGCCTCTGCTTCTGCTCGATGCCACGCCCACCCCTCCCGCCGCGTTCGCCGCCGCCGCCGCCGCCGCCGTCTCCATCTCCGGCAATGGCACCGCCGCCCCCTGCACCTACCGCGCCCAATCCAGCGTCGTCGAGTGCCTTGAAGAACGAGGAGCAGCGGTGGGAGGGGGGAGGGGAGGCGCGCCCCTGCATCGCGCCCGGGCTGAGCATGCGAGTCGACCTGAGGTGAGACCACACCAAAAACCTGCCCGGACAGAGCGGCTCAGACAACACCCTCCTCCCTCCCCACGCTTGCCCCACACCACGCTGCCCTGCACGTGGTGCGACGCCTCGCCTGTCTCCGCAGTTCGCTCGACCCTCCCGAGCGCTGCTCCTCGCCCGAGCGGAACCGCAACCCGCTCCGCTGTACCGCTGCCTATGTCATCGCCTCGCCCGCCGTCGCCCAGCTTAGATGCGAGCTATACTCACCCGCATCGCCAACACATAGAAACGCCATCCGTTCTCGCAACACTGCGTGCCTATCTCCACCGTGCCCTCTTTTGTGACTGCAACTCGCAGGTCGCGTTCGCGTGCGCCTACACTCTCGACGGCGACGACGAAGCGGATTCGACTTGCTTCGAAGACCGGACGCCCATACTCTGCGCCAC
>NW_005200011.1:560722-618491 GCF_000372725.1 Emiliania huxleyi CCMP1516
GCCCCTTTTCGGGGGGTCCTCCAAGGGTTTCTTGGCAAAATTCTGGGCCGATTAAGCCTTGGATTGGTCGCCCCCGCGGTTTTCGCGGTGGCCCTTTTGAAGGGGAGCCCCCCTTTTTAAAACCCATTTCCTTTTTGGCAAACGGGGAAAAACACCCCCCCACCGGGGGGCGCCGCCCCCCCAAGGGCCAGGATAAAGGTCTTTTTGGGGGGGCCCCCCCCCAAATTTTGCTCCGGGGGGGGGGGGCCCCCCCCCCCCTCCCCCCCCCCCCCCCCCCCTCCCCCCCTTCCCCTCGCCTGCACCCCACGACCCCACGCCGTCCTCTTGCAGTTCGCACACCATATGAGACACCATTCGAGATTCGAGTCGTCGCGTCGCCCGCGCCCAGAAAGTTTCTCGGAAAGTTCACCACCCTTCTGTGGCGATCGTGATAGCTACGAGTAGTCGCGACCAGACGCAAGGCGAAACGTGGTCAGGCGCGCCGCCCTCTCCGCCCGCTTCGGCCGCGGCGACGGCAAGACAGAGGCGGAGGCGGAGGAAAGCAGCAGCAACTTCGCGGCGTCCAACCAGCCGAGCCACTGGTGCGACCAGCCGGGGGAGCAACCCTCCAAACCTCTCCCCCCCCACCGGCCCCGGCCACACTCAGCTGAGGCCCGCCCTCCGCGCAGGTTCGGCTGGCGAGCCCCCCCGGAGGCTGTGCCACCGCCTGTCCAACTGCCGGCGACGCCTTCGCCCCGTGGGCGGCATGCCACCTTCTCCCTCATGTCACCGGGCCTCGCATCGCTCATGCGGGCACTATCGGCAAGAGCGCGACGCGGCCCGGCGTTGCTGCCTGCGCCGCCGGTGGTTTGAGATACTGTGACTGACCTGCATTGCCATATTGGCTTTACGAGTAGTTCGTCGATCGCCGTGCAAAGCTCGCTTCCAAGCTCTCACGCCGCGCGTAGGGCCCTTAGGGGCCTAGAGAACACAATCCTCCTCCCTTTTCTCCCAGTAAGCTAAAAGTCCCTACGAGAGTGATATCAGTAGACACAGTAGTCAGTACACAAACACATTGAGCGAGCGGCGGAGCGCGCGCGTGCTGACCCTGTTTCTTTGCGACTTGCGGCGCCGTGCGCACGTGAGACGCACGGCATGTTGTGCGAGTATATATATGGGACAAAAGCGTCGAAAATGTCCCAAAAGCAGTCTCGAGTTTGTGGCAGCTCCGCAGCCAGCGCGGGCTGCCAGGACGCACCGCTCGCGCGTTCGGCGCACTCCCTGGCACCCAGGGAGTGCGCCGAACCGACCAGACCGAAAACGCTCGACGCCGCGCTCGCTGTGGAGCTGCCACAAACTCGCCGCCGAGCGTGCCACCGAAGGCGTCCCGGCGGAGGTGATGGAGTGTGAGACCTGAGGCTGCGGAGGTGACGCCTGAGGTACCGGCCCGTGCACAGCGACTCAACCAGCGACCGCCACGGGCTCAGACGAGACCTGTCGACGCGTTCCGGCTCAGCTTCACCGTGGTCCTGGGGCGTCTGTCGACGTCAGGACCACCCATACAGCTCGCGGGTTTGAGGTCGCAAGAGCCAAGATGGTGGCGTTTGGACATCCCAATCATCACACAAGACAGCCTGTAGGTGGTGGCGGGGCGGCGCAGTGTTTGCGGCACTCGGCAGTAGGCACCCGCGGCACGGCCCCGCTGTCGGCTCTCGCGGGCTGCGGAACCGGACCCAGAAGGGGACGGTCCGGGCGAGTGTGGCAGTTCCTGCGCTAGCATGGGCACCCTCTATCATAGGACTACTGATCCTGGTCATTAGAGCTGCCAGGGATAGCGTCAGGAGCCGGTAGGAGTCAAAACCCCTCATATTTGAGACATCGTGTCCAATATACGGCCTCCAGAAGTTTCTCCGATACCTCGGGAGCGGGCAGGTATTCACACCTCGGCAGTGTGGGCAGGGCAGGGCAGCGCAGTGTGGGTTTCACACCCGGGGCAGGTAGGGGATCGGGCAGGGCAGGGCAGGGCAGTTGTGCGGCAGTA
The DNA here is from genome assembly GCF_000372725.1 of Emiliania huxleyi CCMP1516. Taxonomy (NCBI): domain Eukaryota; phylum Haptophyta; order Isochrysidales; family Noelaerhabdaceae; genus Emiliania; species Emiliania huxleyi. The sequence continues at coordinate 562,743 of NW_005200011.1, forward strand.
TGCGGCAGGGCAGGACCACAAGCAGAGTGGGCAGGTCGGATGTCAAGAGGCAGGTCCCAATTGCAGTCTGAGATTTAAAAACTCACGTCGTGAAAAAAAGGCGCGCATAATTGCTGTGGACCTGAGATTCACATCCCATTCTCATTGAGATTACTTATAGGGACGGCCGATCGACGAAACACACGTGATAGCTCGCGAGCTCAACAAGTTCTCAATCAAATCTCAGGGGGGTCTGATGTGTATAGGAAATGGACGGCACTGCAGTTAAGACGTGCACTAAGTGCAAGGCTGTGAAGTCGACCGAGGACTTCAACCGCTGCGGTAATGGGTACAGATCGCAGTGTTGGGAGTGTCAGAGGGCGTACACTGTGAAGTATCGCGCGACTGAGAAATGGCGCGCGCAGAAGGAGGCGTTTGAGCATGAGATGCTGCTTCGGTGGCTGGCAGCTAAGTCTTAGTTGAATCCCCGTGTACCCGTCCCACGAAGCCGACCCACCCCGACCCCATCAGCCGGGAACCCCATCCGATTAAGCCATGCCTGGCCTTGTTCCTCAGTTGCGTCCCTTGGGTTTCTCGTTACGGGCCACATTCTAGGGGGTTCGTAACGCGAAGAATGGGCTATCATTGATCCATTTCGTTCGCGCAACGAGCCGCCACTCTCATGATCATGCGTGATGTTATTTCTAAATGTGCTTATTTACCCTTTTCTCCATACAGTTGACGTACAGTTTTATTTCTACATTTTCATTTACCCGCTCGGAAGCACGGAAGAGCAAGTGAGGGAGAGAAGTCGCGGAACCCGCCCGCCTCAGCGCGAGATCATCATGCTCGCAGGAGCGTATGTCGCGAGGTCGGCGTGAAACCTGCGGGTGCGGCCGGGCACGGCTTCGCATGAGTGGCAAGTGGCGCACGTCATGCTTGGCGAGTTGCTCGCAGGCCTGCCCGGAGAGCCGTCCTCCTGGTACACTTCGACGAGGTTGTAGGTGTACGAAAAGTCGCCGCCGCATATCGAGGACTGTCGTACCCAGTCGGTCCCGTCATTCGAGCCCTCATCCGCCTGAATCGCCTCGAAGCGGACGCACGAGCCCGGCAGAACGAACCAGGCGGGGAGGCAGGGCGGGATTGGCAGGCAGCAGCAGCAGCATAGGTTCGCCTCAATGAGAATCTCGGCGCGGCGGCTGCGAGGTTGGCGGGAGGGAGTGGGCGGTGACCGCTGCCGGCTGTGTAGCGCAAGCGTGAGCAGCGCACTAGTCCTCTGAGAACTCGAAGCGGTACGAGTAGTCGCAGCAGCGGCCCAGGTTGATTAGGAAGAGCCTACTCATGCGCTGAGAACGTGTCACGGACGCTCTCCCGGCAGCAGCCACCCACGGGGCAAAGAGGAGGCGCCAGAGGCAGCCTGGAGGCTCAGTCCACTGTCCTGTGTGGGAGGAGCCGCCGTAGCCACCGAAGACCTCCAGGTGAGCCACGCGACTATCTGGGTCCCAAGTGGACCACTTGAGCGTCTGGATGCTACCGCCGGTCGAGTGTTTGCCTATGGAGATGAAGATGCGTTCGAGACTTTTAGGTGGCGAAATCATCGGCGGAATGTTGAGGGCAAATATCAGTGTCCCATGTCGGCGAGTACGCGCCTCGCTGGAGCGTCGCGCCCGCAAGTGATGCAATCTGCGGCACGTCCCCTATGCCCGAGTTTACGCGCTTCTCTGGCTTGCAGTGGCAGAGCAACCACTGGGCGAGTGACTGTGGTTTGGTCGAGTGGTCATCGAGGAGCATCCACTGCGCGAGCGAGGAGCGTGGTTTGACGGCCACGCAGAAGCACCTCTCCTTGCAATTCAGCGTGGGCTCGGACATCGTCCGAGTCGACAATACCTTCTCTGTGGCAGCCTACCTCCTGCATCGTAGTATGGCACACTTCAGAGCTGTGAACGTGAACAGAGTGGTACCAGCACTGTGGGTCGTTGCGGCACGCAAGGGGGGCCTCCCGGACGCATGATCCTAGCCCAATACGTCCCACGGAGCACGTTTGGATTTTTGACAGAATTAAATGCACTGCCCCCGCACGGTACTAATAGTCGTAGTTTTGGCACCGCTGCCCTTCACGGCACCACACCGCCGCTTGACAGCCCGAGATTAGCCTAGCAGCGAGTGGGCATCGCCTGCCGGTCGGCTGGGCACGAGCCAAGCACTTGGGCGGCCGTCAACCGAGTCCGAGCGGCGCCTGAGGTGGGTGCCACGGCGTCTGCACGAAGGCGTGGCGGGGTGAGGAGCCAGGAGTGGTGAACACCTCCCCGTCGGGCGCGCGGCGCGTCGGATGGTCCGCCGAGGCCGCCGCCGCCCCGGCGGCGGCGATGGGGGCGGCGGGGCCGACCCGGCCGGCGTTTGTCGGCTCCACCTACAGAAGAGCAGTCTCTGTGGGTCGACGATACTAACTTGGTAGTAACGCGGAGCGGTGCTGTGCGGCGCCGAGTTGTGCGCGAGGCGACCTCCTGAGGCTACCTGAGCTGGCAATGGATGCCACCAGGACGCACGGCTAGCAGGAGCCAGTCAGGCATGCCCTGCTGTGGAGCAGAGCCGGCTCGCGGCTGGCGCACCGGCGATACTAACTCAGCGCGCCGCGAGAGGCGAATCTGGGCGACTTTGGAGGCGCAGTTCTCGAGGTTGCCGTCGACGATTGATGTCGGGTAAATTGTCACTGCCGTCCGGGAAGGTCTTCTCTCAGCAGGCCGAGCGCCGTGGCCTGGCTCGGCTCGCCGCGAGTCGCGCGAATTTATGTATGTAAAGAGTGAGTGCAGTCGAGAGGACAGGGGAGGGACGCGTCCAAGGGGGGTCCGAGGGGGGAACGGAGGCTTGGGATTTTGCATCCATGGCCGGGGAAGGCGAATCGGTCCGTTCGGGAGGCGAATCGGTCCGTTCGGGAGGTCAGCGGATTGTCGCTGTGGAGCGCAGGGGCGAGGGCGTCGACCGACGGGCGGCGCACCAGGAGCCCCTCGCTGGCGCGGTAGGTCACGGAACGACGGGTCGAGCCCCTCCGCCAAGCGAGGCGGCGGTCGAGACGGTGAGCGGTGGGCGTGGCGGAGTACGGCCGACACTACGTGCTGCGGCAGCCCGCGGAGTCGCAGGAGGCGCGGTGGAGCGGCTGCGCTTGGACGCGACGGCGAGGCTGGCCGGGCACGCTGTCGTCGAGATAGGCACGCATGTCGAGATCCTGGGTTCGCAGAGGAGGGTTCGTGTGGATGCGGTCGAGTACGACGGCTACCCGGACGCCGAGCGTCTCCTCTCGTCACGGGATCAAGTGAGACTGAGACGGAGAGCTCTGTGTGCGGACTGCTACCCGGGTACCCAGGTACTGGGCTGGGTTTTTAGGCATTGTGGGGTTGGCACTCCGGTACCCTCATGACCTCCTGCGGTCTCTGAGATGGACACCAGTGGGTGTGGGACCACAGCCAGGATACACTCTCGAGACCTTGAGCACTTGAGCACTGGATAGGGCCGATTCCGCGTGGTACGGGACTAGACAGCAACGGCTATCCGTGCTGCTGTGCGCCCCCTGGTGCGTGGTTGCCTTCAAGTTCTTAGATCACAACCCAAGGATGATATAATAAGGCAAAAAGATTGGTTGCGCCTTGCCGATCCGCACCTACCTAGGCTCTTGGGTGGCGCGCCACTCTTCACAACGAACCTGGTGTGGCTCGGGGAACGGGCGCGAGGCCGCAACGCGAATCAACGTGCACGTGCAGGATGGCTGACGCGATGGACGAGGAGGCATTGATCGATGCCGTGGCCGTCCTCAAGCTCGCAAACCCTGGCGCGACCGCAAAGGAGGTGCACGATCTGCTGACCAAGCTGGACGGCTGGGCCGACGAGTCGCTCAGTCGTGTGAAAAAGGCCTGCTCCAAAGCTGGGAAACGCGGGCTCACAGAGAAGCAGGAGCAGTGCACGGGCGCCGCCGAGGCCATCCGCCCGGAAGCGAATCGCTTTCCTGTCGTTGACGAGGCGGCTGCGCGGGCTGCCGGCCTGAACGACACTGGGATGGCGACGCTGCGGCGCTACGAAGCGGCCGCCACGGCGGGCGATGTGGATATGCAGTATCGGCTCGGCTGCAGCGATGAGATGATCGGCATCGGGCCAGCCACCACGTGGTTGCGCATCGCCGCCGAAGGAGGCCACGCGAAGGCCCAGTACAACCTCGCGTGCGCGTACAAGAGCGGTGAGGGTGCTCCCGTCGATTACAAGGAGTCGGCACGATGGAACCGCGCGGCCGCCGAGCAGGGGCATACGGAGGCGCAGTGCAATCTCGGACTGTCGTACTGCAAGGGCCAAGGCGTGGCGCAGAGCTATGCAGATGCAAAGGGCTGGCTCGAAAAGGCAGCGGCGCAGGGCGACGAGTTGGCAGCGCATGAGCTAGGGAAGGTGCAAATGGCACTGGCAGTCCAGGCACGAGGGCACATCGCTATGTTTAGTGGCCGCGAGGTTGCCACAGGCTTAGAGAAGAATCGTTGAACAAAGTCTGAGCACGGTAGCGGCATCGTTGAACAAACTGCATAAGCACGGCACGACCTTACACGGCTTTAGTTTGAAGCGGGACGGATGTTCGTACTGTTGGTCGCATTTTAATCGGCAGTTCTATAGAAAATAGCTTGGTTGTGACAAGAGGCCCACTAGCTCGTCTAGGACAACACACGACACCTCGATACTAACAAAGACTCCGATACATGAGGTATGTGAAGACGTACCTGCACCTGGTACTGTCTGTGCGATTTCTGGAACGTACTTTGTACTTTTAGCTTACTGGGAGAAAAGGGAGAGGCAGGCGCGATTTCTAGGCCCTTGGGGGCCCTACCACTCAGCGCAGTCGGAGAAAGAAGCCGGTGAACGAATCTTCGGAGAGGATGGGGCAGTCATCACTGCCGCGCTCACTGACTGGCTGGGTTCGAGAGATTGTGCGAGAGATTGTGGGAGAGAGCTTGCGTCGGAGTCGTTCCTCCGCTCCCACCTGTCGAGTGCAAGCTTCAGTTCCTTGGAGTCGAGGTACCAGACGCCGTCAACCTGCCCTGCGCCCTGAGCAAAGTCGAGGGCCTTTTCCCTCTCGGCCCGAGCCTGGGCGGCAGCGGCCTGGCGCGTTGCATTCTTCTTTGCGTTTGACGGCTTCTTCTTACCGTCTCCATGGGTGCCCGCTCCATTGCCGCTCAAGTGCCCACGCGGGGCAGCAAGGGGCGCGCCACCAATTTGGCTAGGAGGGGCGGCTAACTTGCTCGTCCGGAAACCTGCCTCGTCGACAATCCCTTTCTGTGAACAGCCTACTGTGCTGCATGAATGGTTGGGCAGGTGTGAACAACACCTCGTGACCACGGCGCCACAGGCGCCTGTTGATGGGTCCAGGTGATAGCCCTGAATGGGCAATGCATACGCCTAGTTGGGCCTCAGATCGCCCGACCGCGTCCCGGTGCTCTGTGGTCGGATTTGTGACGCCGCCGCAACGCGCTGCGGTCGGGGCCCCTCCGGAGGCCGAGGATGGCCGTGACGGACCGGGACGAGCTCTGGGAGGTAGAGTGTCAGTGTATATATTGTAGAGACTAACCATGTGCACAATATCTCTCACTCTAGCTAAGCCTGGGAAGGCGATGCCGGGGCCGTACAGCAGCTTGATGGTGCTTCGCCGGCGTGCGTCCCGGAGCGGTGCCCCGGTGCCGGACGGGCGGTCCGTGGCCCGTGGGACAAAATCGGGGACAACGCCGACACCGCTTTGATTCGACTTTTAACTTCAAACAAAGACAGTCGCACGCGCCGCGCCGCGGCGCGTGCGACTGTCAGGAGCGGATCCGTCAGTTAGTCGTGTTGACGCCGGGCTCGTGTCCCCCACAACTTGCCCAACCATTCCTCCAGCAAGTATGTGATAGAAGACGTACTGTGCGATTTCGGGGCCTGGGGTTGTGCGTTCACATTTTTTTCTCAATACATAACGCGGCTGGTGCTCGTGGAAACTTTGGGTGGCATTGCGCCGCCCACCAAGCAGTTCCTCCACGTGTTCGCCAAGGAAGCGGCGGGCACCAACACGGACCGGACGGGTACGGGGCGGCGTCGGCGAGCCGCGAGCGCCTCCTCCTTCGTCGTCCACCACACGCAGCAGATCCGAGTACAATCACTTTTCTGTGAACCGACGCTGGACATCGGACAAGTGGTCCACACGCTGAACAGAAAATGTTCAATCTCAATGTCCCACCCCCCTGCGCGCGGGCCTTCTAGGCTCGCGGGTAGTCTCCCCTCATTCCCAGGGCCTCCAGGGCTCGCACCTCAACCTCTCACACAGACCAGCGCAAAGCGCCATAGGACGTATTTTCTCAGTGTATGTGGCTCTTACGTACATTCCCGTAGTTTTCTTGTCAATAACAAGGTCTGTGAACTTCAGGGCTCGCACCTCAACCTACCTCTCACAGACCAGCGCATAGCGCCAGAATTCTTTTCTTCTCATAACAAGGCAACACAAAACAACGCGCGCGCGTGAACAGACAGGGCTCCAGGCCCCAAATGACGTGTGAGTGTTAGAGTTGTTTGGTATTGCTAAAAATCTCTCTCTAACAAGGCTGTGAACAGCCTATGTGAAGACATGCGAGCGATTTCGGGGCCTGGGGTTGTGAGAATTTTTTCTCAATACAAGGTGTGTGAACAAGGTACAAGCTCCGGTCTTTTTGTTTTTGAGCTTAGCCTTCGATGTTATGAAACAACGCAAGGCGGACATGGCATATCGCTCTCGGGCCCACAGACATCCCGCACACTCGCCGCACACCCTCTGTGAACAAGCACTTATAATCTCTCTTCACGTAAAATCTCTTCATAATGTGTATTTCACAGCCTTGTTATTGAGAAGAAAATACGTCCTAGGGCGCTGTGCGTACACACAAAAACAAAAAGCTGAGGCTTGGAGGGTCTGCCACTACTCGGCGTCCCAGCGACGGCGCATGCCGGGCAGCAGCGCTACGCTCGTCCCCGAGACCGGGGTGCAGCGCGACTGGGAGGAGCGAGAGTTTGCGCAGTCCATCCAGCTTGGCATCAAGTCGCTCGCGCAGTTCCTGAACGAGTTTGGTCTGCGCTAGCAGCCCCGTCCGACACACTTCAACACACAGAGCAGAGCGAAGGTCCCTGCGAACCGCATTGCTGACGCCTCCCCTCGCGCACGCAGAGAACACGACGCGTACCAAGCTCGCCAGTCTAAACAGCAAAATTGCGAGGCTCGAGCGGCGAATGACACTAGTGGAGGCGACGTTCGACTCGGTCAACCAGCCTCCCGCGGCCACGAGCTGACAGTGCGTGTCAGCCACACGGTGGCGCAGGGCTCTTACTGTATCTGTGCTTGCGGGCGGTTTTCCTTTTCCCTGATCGATGATGTCTGATGTGCGACGCGAGGCCGCCGGGACCACTCATGCGCGTGTTGGGCGTAGGCGGGGTGTGGCGCTCTCGAACTATAAATTCGTCTCTTTTTTCTCCCCAAGACGCACTGTCGTCTATCCACTACGGGTCGGAGCAGGCCCATGATCCGCTCACCGTCCACCTCGCGCCGCCCGCCCGGGTGCCGGGGGGACACCGGACACGCCGTGTGGATTCTGACGATAAGTGGTTGTGTTAGTGCTGGATACCGTCCTCGCGTTTCATGCTTTGGGACGACTTTGGCCCTTTCACGTCTGTCTGTCTCGGAGCGTAGCGCTAGCGGGATCGCCGACTTTCGACGCCGACTTGGTCGCCTTGGCCGAGCGTTTTTGATCTCTGGATCTGTGGGCGCCCGCCCGCCGCCTCTGAGGGGGTCGGGCCCCCTAGACTGAAAACAAAAACAAGCTCGAAAACAGCCAAAATCAGCCTGCGAGAGAGGCACTGCGCGCCGCTGACCTCAATGTGGGGAGATGTGTGCCGACACCAATACTGATCTAAAACCTGGAAACCCTTGTTCAAAGCCGACCCTAAGCGCCATCCTTCCTGCTCTCACCTGATGCTGCTTCCCCGCGCCGCCTCCTTGGGCCCCCTTGGGCGTATTTTCTACTCCCAGTGGGGTCCGGGCCCCCGGGCCCCCTCCTGTTTTCTTGGAGCACTTGGAGTGCAGTCGGCAACCTCACATCCAGGGCCGGGGAGCTCAGAAGCGCACCCAGCGGGCCGGATGATCGGGATCGGGCTACGGGCTAGAGAGCCCTGACCCCTAGGGGGGGTGCGCGTTCGCAGGGCAAGGGCCTTAAAGTAAACACGGGTCTCCGAGGGTTGGCCCCGCGTACCGGGTTTCCCCTTAACTGCAGGACGCCCCCTCTACTCGGAGCTAATGAACACCACACTGCACGCCTCACACGTCACACCACCACTCCACACTCACTCGCGCAGGCACTTGAGTAGACCCCCCGCCTGAGGGCTCACCCCCTGTCCTCCCAGGGTTCCGACCCCCTTTGATTCGTTCTCTTGCTCGTCTCACGAGCGTCATGCGACGGCCGGTGTGGCCGTTTCCCTCGTTGTTGGTGTCGCTTCCTCCGCTGCCGCCCTTCATCTCCGCCAGCTTCTCCCGGCTCCACCGCTTCCGAGGGCGTCGACGGCCCGGCCGAGGTCTCCCCGGGCGAGGGCGACGGCATTGGGTCGTGTCGCCTCCCCTCCCAGGGAGGTCGAGCCCGCTCTCCCTGGTCGGCGAGTCGTGCCCGCACTCGCGGCCTCTCTATCGTCCCCGGCTCGCCCCCCCCCTCCGCCGGCTCCTCTCCAGGCTCGGGGAGGCATGGCTCTCCCTGTCGAAGGTCGCGGTGGTCCGGTTGCCACTGCGACTGGCCTTCCCCCGGTGAGCCCGTACGTCCCGACTCCACTCTCAGAGGCCGCGTTAGCTCATCTCTCACCTCCTCCGACAACTGACCCCAAGCCCCCCCCGGGGTCCTCCGGCCTCGGCTTTCCGGTTCGCCGGCGGGTCCGCTATCGTACCGCGGTGACTCCCCTCCCCCATCTCCTCCTCCCGGGTACACCTTTTCTGTTTTCTGTTTTTCAAAACGCCCGCCCGCCCGCCACCCCGAAGCGGCTCGGCCCCCCACAGATCCAGAGATCAAAACCCCTTGGCCCTTCTTTTAATTGCTGCCAACTCGGCTGGCGCGAAGCCGTTTTTCTTTTGCTGTTGTGTAAGAAAGAAAGAAAAGCACAACCCAAAGGAGGGATGGGAGGACGGCACGCCGCCACCACACAGGGATTTCACGGGAAGGAAGGTGTGTTGCTAGCCGTCGCCCACCCTTGGGCGTCTGCCTCTTCCTATCTCTCTTCGTTCGCACGCAGTCCCTCGCTCGCCGATTCTCGCTGCAACCTTCATGCCACCTCGCGGTCGTCCCACTCTCGTCGTTCTCTCCTGTCTTTTGCTGTCGTTTCTTGGGAGACAAACTAATAAAGATTTTTTGAGCTAGCCTTCGATGTTACGAAGATTTTTTTGATCGTACGATGACGTTACGTTCGAGAGCGGCCCTTCATCGTCAACGCGTTGCACTCGATGCCGCCGCAACAAATTACGAGCGACGACTTCGCCGCGCGCTACCGCGCCACGCTCGGCGCGCTGTGGTCGCGAGGCCGGTCGGGCGGCTCACCCTGGGCGGCGGTGCGTATCGCAGAGGTTGCTTTCTTCGAGGACGGTGGGCTCGTGGAGTGGTTCTTCTCTGCAAAGGACGGTGTGCTGCGGCGCAAGCACCGCACCAGCCTGAGCACCGAGCGGCTGGCCGATGAGATGGGCCGGAGAGCCAAAGGCCGGGCCGGCCCTGACGACGTGCACGCCCTCGCGTACTTCCTGCGAGGCTGCTCTGTCTCGGCGACACCCCTCACTCGTAGCAGGCTGCAGTGGCTACTGCAAGGGGATGAGTCGCGGCGTGAAGGCCTGCGGGCTATTCAGCGGTTCGTGGTGCCGCGTGGGGAGCACGAGACCGTTCTGCGAGTCGACTGGCGCGCCCACATCGTCGACCTTCAGCTCCGCAGCTCAAGGCACCACACACACACACACACACGCTCGCGCGCGGACAAACACATTGATCGTCTATACCCTTTTTACCTTTCCCGCACCCAGGCAGCGGCTGGTCGACTGTTTGGTTGCGGCCGAGACGCGCCTCGCCACCCACTCGCCGGCGCTGTCGCACTCGCAGCAGCAGCGGCACGTCCCAGCGACGGTGGCAACAGAGGCGACGGCCCATTGCGCCTCACTTTCGGAGGCTTTGCACCGCGACATTTCTCCAATGGCCCGTCGCATCGTGGCCGACTTCAAGCCGGTGGCAGCTTCGGGGTCAGGTGGTGGCTCGCGGCCGCATCTCGTGCTGCTTTGGGCGGCGGCGCCTCCCGCGGCGGGCCCTCTGCCGGCCACACTGCTCCCAGCCTCGGCGCCTGTGCAGCCACTGCCGGAGACGGAGAGCGCGGTAGCGGATGGCGAAAGGGCGGAGATCGGGGACGGGGCTGAAATTGTCGGTGCTGTCTCCTGCGCCAGTGTAGGACAGGGAGCGGGGCGGGCTGCCTCTTTGCCAGACGAGCAGAGAGAAACATGCAATGTAGCAATGTACGAGGGAGTCACGCCTTGAGTGCGACCCGGCACGCGCTAGGAGCGCATAGCGCATGAGCCATCAGGCTGCGAGGCTGGTGCGACCACGCGGAAAAATCTGCCGCCGTCTCTCCGGTGCTCTCCAGTCTCCTCTCTCTGTCGGATCTCTCATTGGTCGCGCGTCTCTTTTGGCTGTCTATGACACTCGTACGTTGTGTCGCACTGTACTGTACTGCACCTAGGTCGTGTGCTCTCCCAGCTCTAAAAATCACACCTTGAGAAACGTTCCCCGCTCCCCTTGCGCTCTCAAGTCGCGGTCGGTCCTCACAGTTGCACGCGCTTCGGTCTTCGTGCAATCGAGTCTCTCCTCCGCGGGCGTCACAGCCTCCCCACCCCTGCCGTCGACGTCCGCGTCGCTCGACTCCGAGCCGTCGCTCGCGCCGCCCGCCTCACGTCGCCTCGCTGCTGATTTGTCCGCCGAGGCCGGCGCCTTTGCCTCAGCTGCAGTCGAGCGCCGCGGCGGTCCGTGGGGGCCGGGAGTCCTACGGACCTCGCTCTTCCACTGCTCATAGAGCCGGTGGCCGGTCCGTCCGTGTTCGGCAATTCGGTCCATCCCGCACTGCGCCTCGGAGGAGCGCACCAGCAGGTAGTCCCAAAAGACGTACTCGCCTAAGCGGGTGCGGATGCGCGCGCGAGTGTGGGAAGCCGCAGCTGGACAAGGAGGGAGGAGAGGCGACGCACTGAGGGGATCGGGCATCTAATCTCTGGCCCGCAACCGGCTCATGCGGCAGTGGCAGCCCCGCCTTTACGCGCTTGAGCGAATGGAACACGGAGGAGTATGAGCGCTGAAACTCGAGCACGAGGCCGGCGAGGGAGTCATAACCAAACTTTTTGTAGTAGAGCTCGCGCCGCCGGCTGAGTCCGACGCAGCCCCACTTGGAGTTGAGCTTGAGCGCGAGCACGATGTGCTTGTACCTACTCATTGCACCAGGTGTGGCATCGTGGCCGTGCCACCGCGCTGATGGCCCTAGCCGGTGTCACTCACGTCTGGCCGTCGACCGACGACTTGAAGCTAAGCGGCACACGCTCGAGCTCGCGCTGGCCCTGGGTGAGGTAGGCAGCCAAAAACACGGCCTCGACGCACTTGATCGGGAGGGACAGCCTCGTGATCTCGCGCGCCGTCTCCAGGATTCGGCTCATCGGTCTCTGCTTGCGCACCTGCTGCCGCAACGGCCAGCGTCGGTGCCGCGAGCACGGGCTAGGCTGCAATTGGCCGGTGTGTGTGACGCGCATCAAAGTAGTTGACCTCGGTGAAGTTGTATCCCAGCTTCTCAATGTAGGCCTGAACCGCAACCACTTTGCTCTCGACCGATGCTGTCGACACGGCTAGGATTGGCGGCGTAGGGTACGGTGGACGCGGGAGGTCCTTGCGGATCCGGAGCGCGGCCACAGCGGCGTCGAAATCCGACTCCTCGGTTGGGGCGACTGGCGGCTCGGACTCAGCGGTCGCGTCGGCGACCGCCTCGCCGTCCGTATGTGGCATCGCACATACAGCGCGAGGACCGGACGGTTTGAAACGGAAAGGCGACTCTGAAATCAGTCTGTCTGCGATAGACGCAGCCACTCCCAGCTGCTCGGTGTGAACAGAGTTCGTACACCGAGCAGCAGGGAGCGCCGCAACTCGAGATCCCCCGAGAGTTCACGCGGAGTCGGCTGGGGCTATACCAGACAGGAAATCAGTCTACATGCCAAGATTGAAAAGTAACATGTCTGGACGTCGTCCGTTCGTGACGTCTCACTGCACGACGGGGGGCCAGAGGCAGGAGCTCGACTCGCCGCTATGAGCCCGCCCCTCCCCTCCCCTCAGCAGAGCAGGCGCGTGAAACCATGCGGATTCACGCAACGTATATTGGCAATCAATCTCCGAGGTGTTGGGTATCCAAAATCCTGCTCGTGCAGGTGGGGACCCTGTCCTCCTCCCACCCCTCGTTTGGGATGTCTGTTTTCTTTCTTTGGAGGGGGGGGGGGGGGGGATCTTGCTACTGGATGCTTCCCCCAAAGGCAAGTGGAAATAGCACTTGGAGCACTTGGAGTGCAGTCGGCAACCTCACATCCAGGGCCGGTGAGCTGAGAAGCGCATCCAGCGGGCCGGATGATCGGCATCGGGCTACGGGCTAGAGAGCCCTGACCCCTAGCTAGGGGGGGGCGCGCATTCGCAGGGCAAGGGCCTTAACCCCTAAACGGCTACCGAAACGGGGTGCCCGGAAGGGCGATATCACGGCGGCCTAACTGTGCCTCCGTGCGCTCGCCACATACCCCCTGCTGCCCGAGGGTCGTGTTAGTACTTTATTGGGCACATACAGAGGCGGTGGGAAGCCACCACGTTCCCTTCAAATTTCCCGCCACCGAGCTCCGGAGCGCGCTCTGCACGAGCTCCTGGGACGCGGTTTCGTCTTTCGATCCCAGACGGTCGTCGCACGTCGGCGCCCCAGTGAGGTCCGCCGTCATAAGTGTAGCACGCTACTAGACACACTGCCTCCAAGTTGAGCGGTGGAAAATTGTGACGAAGCCACGCACCGAGGCGCCGGCGTCCCTCTGGCAATCTGCCACCGACAGCAACACGCCTTTGATCACCGGCTGCTTGCGCTCCGCATACTCTCCAGAAGCTGTTGGTTGTGTGGCTGGTGATACTTCTATCAGCCTTCCTCATGCACAATGTTGCCGTTGAGCTACGAGGCTGCAACCCGTCGTCATTTGAGTTTGCTGCCAGCCACACACAGCGCGTTCCTGCTGCACGAATGGTTGGACAGGTGTGAACAACACCTCGTGGGGGCGGCACCGCAGGCGTCCATTGAGGGGTCCAGGTGATAGCCCTGGGCGGACAATCCATACGCCTAGTTGGACTTCAGATCGCCCGATCGCGTCCCGGTGAACTGACGTCGGATTTGTGACGCCGCCGCACCGCGCCGCGGCCGGGGGCCCTCCGGAGGCTGAGGATGGCCGTGGCGGACCGAGACAAGCTCTGGGAGGTAAAGTGTCAGTGTATATATTGTAGAGGCTGACCACGTGCACAATATCTCTCACTCTAGCTAAGCCAGGGGAGGCTATTCTGGGCGTCCACACGGCTTGCACTGGTGACCCTCGCGACAAAGCGAGCGCGTCCGGCAGAGCGACTGAAGAATCGAGGACAGAGTCACAAATCCCGCTTGTTGTGCATGTTTTGAGGTCGGACAGTGCTGCTGTCTTCTCCACGCAGCAGCCGACGCCACCAGGCCTCGGTAGCTGAGCAGCAGGAGCCTCCTCGCTGCTGGCAGAGTTGCGCCTCTGTTTGCCGCCGCTAAGAGATCGCTGTTGCGGGAATCCAGGGAATCTAAAGGAATCTAGAATCTGTGGGTCCGAGATTCGATCTGGGACCTGAGCCGCTCGGGACCAGCTGCACATGACTCGGGGCCACTGCCATGTCGCAGACGACTGCTGGATCGGCCGTCGCTGCGACCAGCCGCATCAGCTTTCTCTTTCACAGAATTGGCGAAGTTCCCATATGGGAACCACAGCCGTTTAGGGGTTTTAAAGTAAACACGGGTCTCCGAGAGGGCTCCGTGTACCGGGTTTCCCCTTAACTGCAGAACGCCCCCTCTACTCGGAGCTAGTGGACACGGACACTACGACACCACGCGTCACGTACACACACGACTGTCTAACGTGTACACTGCACGTCCTCGTCCCCCACCCTTCAGGGTGAATCTCCAGTCTGGTTCGGTCTCTTGCTCGCTTTTCGGGCGTCGCCCCACTGCCTCTGCAGACGTTTTTGATGTCTCTTCTTCGGAGGCGGCCCCTCCGCCCCACCTCCGTCGGCTAGCCCCATTGGCCCCGAGGGAGCCGACAGCCCGGGTGGGGCCTCCCCTGATCCCGCTGATAGCAAAAGAGTGATTTTGAAACTTGGATGAATTTCAGATTACTCGGAATCTGAAATTGTTTTTCACAGATCACTCGGCGAGCACAGATTACTCGGAATCGAACAAAATTTTAGGATTGTAGATTAATCGGATCGAACAAATTTTCCTCGCAGATTACTCGGCTCGTTTTCCTTCCCCATTTCAGTCCCGTGCCCAGTGTGTGTGTGTGTGTGTCGTGAGAGGTTTCTTCTAAAATTCTTTGATGTACTGGCCTTTCGTTAAAAAAAATCTCAGCTGATACTTGATACTTGAAGACACATCACACGAAACCCTCCCTCGAACGAGCAGCACACACAGAGCGTGATCTACGCGTCGGCCGCCTCCCGCTCCACCCGCCGCGACGGGCGGATGCGCAAGCCGTCTCCCGCAACCATAGGTCTCCTCGGACCATAGGTCTCCTCGGACCGCGGTGAAACCGCACTAAAGAGCAGGGAGCACACGACATCCGCGAGCATCACGAGCTGGACGAGCATCAAAGAGAAGGTTCTCGACCTCAACGACCCGACCGCCTTCCCTGCGTTTGGCAAGAGCGGCGGCGTGGAGAGGTCGGCGGGAATGAGCGGGCCCGAGTAAACTGCGACGGAAAACATGTAAATTCCCGAATCTGTTTTCGTTCAGTTTACTCGGGCTGGCCCCAGTTTACTCGGGCTGGCCCCGAGTACATGTAAACTGGTGTGTCTCGCGCCTTGCGCGTTGCGGGGGGCGACGGAAAAAATGTCGAAATGTGGTCCCGAATCTGTTTTCGTTCAGTTTACTCGGGCTGGCCCCGAGTAAACTGCGACGGAGAAATTGTCGAAATCTGGTCCCGCGTAATCTGTTTTTTCAGTTTACTCGGAGATCCGAGTGATGTGAAAAACAATTTCAGATTCCGAGTAAACTGAGATTTTTCCTTGAAACTTCTCCAGTAGAGAAAAAAGAAAGAAGTTCCGGGCGCGTCGCCGCCCGGCCGGCTGGGGCCAGCTTGCTGTCTTTCGCTGCGCCCGGGGCCGTGTGCCGCCCCTCAGCAGCCGCGAAGCCGCCGCCGACGAGAAGCTGGCGCTGGGGACCGGTTTCATGGAGTACCGCTACCAGGAGCTCGTGGGCGGCATGGCTGCTGGGCTAGTGCAGGACGCGCTGCTCCACCCGCTTGACGTCCTGCGCGCGCGGCTTGACACCGGTGTCAGCAGCGCCACGGCCCGCAGCGCTGCCAACCCGGCCACAGCGCTATGGTGCGAAGCGCAGTCAGTCGCTGCGGTCGACGGCATGCGCGGGCTCTATCGAGGCTACACGCTGTGCCTGGCCGCGTCCGCGCCGGCGAATGCGCTTTATTTCGGTTCATTCAAGGCGAGCCAACGCGCACTGGGGGACACCTCGGTGCCAGCGGCGGGGCGAGATTTTATCGCCGGGCTTTCCGCCGAGTGCGTCGCCAGTCTCCTGTGGACGCCGCTCGACGTGCTGAAGCAGCGCATGCAGGTCGGCCCAACCGACCTGGGCACGCTGGGCGCGACGCGCGACGCCTGCCGCGTGGGTGTGGTGGGGCTGTGGCGTGGCTATTTTGCCGGGCTGGCCGTGTGGGGGCCATTCTCGGCGTCGTACTTTGCAATGTACGAGGGGCTGCGACGGGCGATGGGCAGCGGCGACGGCGCGACCGAGGCCTCCGCCAGGCAGAGCATACCCGCAGGGCTCGGCGCCGGCGCGGCGGCGGCGCTGCTGACGCAGCCGCTCGACTGCGCAAAGACGCGCATCCAGGTGGGGGCGGTGCCGCGCAACCTCGGCTTGCTGAGCGTGATGCGGCGGGTGTACGTGCAGGAGGGGGCGGAGTCGCTCTGGCGAGGCGGCGCCGCGCGCACGCTCTGGCTGACGCCCGGCTGCGCGATCACCATCACCGTCTTCGAGGCCGTCGAGCGCCTGCTGCGCTGAGGAAGGTCGTTCGGCCCCGGCCGAGGGCGGACTGCGGCTCGGCGATCGGTTTGTCCTCGCTCGACTTGTGCACGCTCGAGCGGACCCCTAGCGCCCCGGCGGCGAGGTCCGAGGACCTCGCGGGCGGCGGATCGTTTGCGGCCGACGCTGCGCGGGCTTCGGGGCCGAGGCGTTTGCAGCGGGCTTGTGGGCGCCACTCGATCTCCTCAAGCAGCGGGTGCAGGCGAAGCCAGCCCGACGCGGGCCCGCCGCCCTCCAACCCCCTCCCCACCCACCTCGACGTCTATCGGGGCGCAGCGCTCGCCCGTGCGCTGCAGCCCTTTCGCGACGTCGCAAAGACAGAGCGTGACGCGTTCCCGCGCTTCCGGGGCGAGAGCCGGTGGCAGTGCGGACTATTTCCTCGCGCGACAAGCCTTCCCCTCCCCGCACCCCTCCCCGCACCCCCCTGCTCGCTCCGACCCTTGCTAGCCCCCTCGGCCAAGCCGCAGGTGGCGCAAAAAACGTGCACCTCTCCGTGCTCGCCGCCGTCCGCGGTCTTGCGCCGGGGCCTCCGTGCGGGGCCCCTGGCGGGGTTACCTCTGCGTTGTGCCTCCGTGCTGCTCTGGCGGCGCCGGCTCTGCGTGTGGGGTGGGGCGCGGGGCCGGGGCGGGGGGGAGACAGGACAGAGCGCGATTGATGGTGCGGCGCTGCGCTGGTCTGACTGCGAGTACGGAGTAGCCCGCCGCCCATTTCTCGCAGCCGTGGGTACTTCGTGCGCTCAGCCCCGGCCCTCTTGACCCGCACTCTTGCCGCTCAGCTTGCCGCTCAGCTCCTCTATAAACCAAGATCCAGGGGCGGCCTCGCACGATACACTGGAACAAGTAAGCATTTTCCAAAAAGAAAATCTTCCCCGAGCGTGCGTCACTTCGGTCGATCGTCCCACTTCGTCAGTGCTCTGCGTTGCGCACGCCGCTGGCCTAGGGGTAGCGCTGCCTCAAGCGCCATGATGCTCGCAGAGAACAAGCACATCGAGCGCCAGCAGCAGTTTGCCACACTTCAACTTCAGAGGCGAATACTGCAACCCTCCCAGCTGAGGCTTTGCCGCCCTTTCATTGATCGAGCGGAAGCCGCCCCCTGAACCAGTATCGGGCCTGCGTTCCACACTGTAATTGCTGCTCTTACACTTATCACCTATACTTTGGCCGCCCTCTTCATCCAGGCGACAGCTCCAGTTCTTGCTCGACCGACTCAACCTCCTAAACACTCAGTGCACACTCGTGTGTGGTTTCGCCTTCACCTCCTTCTCGGCTGACGCGCTGCACGACATGCCCTACGGAGACTTGCCGCTCCTCTCTGTGGTATTTGTGCTCTTTGCTGGCTCTTCGATGGCCGCTGCAGTCGCCGCCGTGTGCCTGGCGTCCTACGTGATGCTGATTGCTGAGAGACTGTCGCTCACGACCTCCGTGGTCATCGCCATCGCCGCTGCGAGAAAGTGGACCATCCTGGTGCGAGCATCGGCCGTACCAGACCCAGTAAGAGTGCCGAGCCTCTGCCTCTGCCTGCCAGGTGTCAAAGATGTACATTGGCAGCCTCATTGGCTTGTTCGGATCTGCTGTGTGCCTCATGTTCACCATGTGCGACACGGGCGACCTCACGAACGAGAACTACTGCGTGATCACTGCGAGCGTGGCCAGTATTTTCTTTACGGGTACGTTCACCGGAACGGTGCATGCAGCGGCCCACACAACGCATCATGCATGTCCTGTCACGACTGCACCACATGGACATGGCAAACGCACAGGTGTATGTTCTTCACAAGGCGAAGAAGCAGTTCGACCTCATCAGGCAAAATAATACAAACTGGATGGCGGAGGGCTCGAATCTCGAGGAACTGCTGCCAAAGGGCTCTGTGGGAAGCGATGCGCACGGAGTCTTGCCCTCACCTGAGGGGCCTCACAATGCACCCTGGCGGCTATAGCGCTTGTAAGTGTGTGAGCGTGTGCGTGCGCTTGTCTTATGCAGTAGCTCAGACAGACGAACGCAGTTTTACTCCTTGGTTGGGCACATGCATGGATGGGCACTGCGTGAGTCAAAAAAATCTCGAATCAGCCCGGAGACCTGGCTGTGACGCTGCTCTTCATCCTTGGCCGCGCCAGGCTCTCCTACTGCGCCAGCCTTTCAGCTGCGCCAGTTCTGCTTCTCCCCGCCCACCCTATCCTGCGGGACATGCAACTATGGGCACATGCAACTATGATTGTACTTGCTTCCGCCGGAGAGCACTGCGTCGCGCAGACACTGGGGCTCCTCTCCGAATAGGGACACGTTGATGTGCGATGCAGCAAGCGTCTGGTAGAAAGATCGGCAGAGCCGCGCTCGCTCCCAGCCCAATGGGGGTGCTAAAGAGGCCATATGCAGTGGGTGCGCCGCATCAGTGGCAAAGGCGAGCGCTCGATCCGCACTCTTGGGCAGCAGCGTGCGCAGAGGTCTCCTAAGGTCAGCACCGCGCTCGCTGCGGTTGAACTCAAGGCCATGGCGAGCCACGGTGGCGGCGGCATCGATGGCGGTGAAGCCCTCGGGCGCAAAGACTGCCTGGTAGACATAAGGACCTACCACCTCGGGGAACCCATGCCAGAAGGAGGCCATCGCAATCGCATGCCACAGCGGCACCCTGCAAACACCGAGCTAACAGTCAGTCCTCTCTGTCCGCACACAAGACTCTGTTCTAACTCGTCGTAGCCTTGAGCCGTCGGTCGTATTGATGCATGCCGTGAGAGTAGTGCGGCTAAAGATCCACTGCCCCCACGTCTGCCACCATGAGCTGCGTGGACCGATGCCCCGCGCAGCAGCGAGCGCGGGGTCGATGTTTAGGAGCCCGAGCGCAGACGGCGTGTCTTGCTTAGACCGTGACGGAGCGTCATGATAAATCAAGGCAAAGGGCCTGATGGGGATGGACACGTGAAGCTGCCCCCGGGCGGCCCCATCCCCACATGGGTGGCTGCGGGATTGCGCGCTTGCCTTTGGGCGTACCGCTCAAAGATGGCCACTAGTGATCTGACAAGGGACGGGGGAGCCGTGATACGGCGCGATCCCAAGGGTAACTAAGACGTCTCGCGTGCAGGGCGACAACAGAGGTCGGTGTCGGATCTAATGCAGACGTGGGACAAAGCAGCAGCGCCTCGCTGTCGAGAAACCATGACCACTCAAAGCCGAAGTAGATTGCACCGAGCAGCTTCTTGATGCCCTGAAACCGATACTTAAGCCGAAGCTTGCGCCGCCTCGTGCGGTTGAGAGGCGCGACTAGCAGCAGCGGATCAATCGATATCGTGAGCAACTCAATTAAGTAACTGCTCCCCCTCACCACCCTTGCAAAGCGCAGTCGAGTTGCTTGGCCGCCGCATCCCTCGGGAGAGTGACGCGTATCAGCACGGCGCACGGCGAAGCGGCGTAGCTCACGCCCCCTGCGATGTGAAGCAATATGGCTGCCAAAGACGCGCTCCTATAATTGAACCCGGCATCGTGATCGAAGGTGTGGGGAGAGTCGTGTACTTCACTCCCGGTGCATCATCTGCGGTCGAGAACACGAGCCCGACGGGCACAGCTGCAGTTGCGTGGATGCCAACAGAGATGAGAAAGTCGGTGACCTTCTCGAAGTGGGGAGGGTACGTCGCCATTACGATTCCAAAGCCCACCATCGTGCCCCCGCGTCGCCATGTCAAGTTTGGGGACGCGTTCAGAACCTTACTCTCCAGGCGCACGGAAGTAGAGATGGCGCCTCGCCCTCTTCCATCGACACGCAGCAAACACACCTCGAGGAGCTGCAGAGCCGCAGAAAGTGGCGCCTCTCTCTACAGCCGCGTCCCCAAGACAGGCAGTACGGCGCTGCTCACGGCGGCGCAAAACAGCCGCTGCCGCGGATGGAGCCAAATGACACACAGCCGATCCATGTTTGAGGTCAAGGCGGGCTTGCACCCGCAGCTACCGCGCGTCGCCGTCCTCCGGGAGCCCTGCGACCGATTTGCGTCCCAGTTCTGGCACCTATCACGGCGTGCTCGTGCCGGTGCCCGGCCAAATGCCACAGCGAACCATGCGTGGTTGGGAAACGTCAGCGCGAGGCTGCTCGCCGGCGCGACGAGTCCTGATGCGTGGCTACTGCATCTCGTGCGTGTATTCGGCCGCTTTCGAGACGACCCCGCGGCGATGGTAGGAGCTATGGGGATTGCCATCAGCGCTGCGGGGCACGGAGACAGCCCTGTGACGCAGTTAGGGCCCGCAGCTCCCTACTACGACGCGCGGACGTGCTTTGTGTGCTACGAGACACGTGTCTCGCAGGCAATTCTCGCGCGCTTTTGCGGCGTGCCTACGAATCTCACTGGCAACGCGCGCCTCCCGAGCACCAGCCAACCGAGGCTGACCACGGCAGGTTGCAAGGATCTGAGATCCGAGCTCCTGCCCGTGGACGCCAAGCTATGGGCGTCGATTTGCGGCGGAGCCGGGGCGGGGTGAGACGTGCACGTTTGCAATAGCAGTGCTGCGATGCCGATGTGTGACATTTTGAAAGATCGATTGAAAGAAGCTTGGGGCGGTGGCGGACCGGGCGGGGTGAGAGAGTGAAGTCCTAAGAGAGAGAGAGACCGGCAGAAAGAGAGGAGAGCTAGGGCCCAGGGATTGGAAGAAAAACTAACCGCAAAGGATCGAAGCTAGGGGCCGGACGAGGCGTACCCCGAGGGCCCCACTCTTTCCTTCGCATAGCGGCCACTCTTCGGGTCGCTGGTCGAGCGACCCGGGGGATGCCCCGCGCGCCTGACCCAGGCGCGAGAAACGAATCTGCGAGGCGTGGCCGCTTATGCGGCCCGATGGGGAGGAACGGGGCGAGCCAACCCACCCGCGCTAGGTCTCGGGTTTGACGCATGGGGTCACTCCCGCGAAACTCGTGAACTAGCCGGGGCAGTCGGAGAAGGGGCAACTCCGTGCACTGACGGTCGGCCGCCAGAAAACACGCCTGCGTGGATCGCGTCACACCAATCCTCGCTACCCAACGCGGCCAAAGGATATCCACCTCGAGAACCTCGAGAACCTCGAGAAGCTACAGAAAGAAGAAGAATTTATACAAAAGAACTCTCTCTCACAGCAGACAGGCTCGACACAGGTGCGAACTGGCGCGTGCTAGTACTATCAAGAAGAAGAAAAGGCACCCCGTCAAGAGCTCACCTCAACCCCAATGCTGGGGCTGCCCCTGCTGTCCCTCGTGGCCCTCGCAATCTCTCCAAGCTACATCACTCACGACCAACGCCTCCTACGGCTGCGCGGCGGCGATCGCGAGAGTACGTTTGCGATGCTCAAGCCGGATGTCGCATCAGACACCCACACAGTGGACGAGATTAAGCAGCGGATTGCCGAAGCGGGCCTCTCAATCGAGCGCGAGAGGGTGTGCCGTCTGAGCAGGCGGCGGTGCGGCAAGTTCTACGCCGAGCATCGTACACGCCCCTTCTACCCGGCGCTGCTCGGCTTCATGTCGTCGGGTCCCGTCGTGATGCTCGAGCTCTCCGGCGAGAGTGCTATCGGCGCTTGGCGCTCGCTCATCGGTCCGACCAGCACTGAAACCGCGCGCAAGGAGGCGCCGCGCTCGCTGCGGGCCATGTACGGATCGGACAACACGCGCAATGCCGCCCACGGCTCCGACTCGCCTGCCTCGGCCGCCCGCGAGATCCGGCTCATGTTCCAAAAGCCCGCCTGGAGGCGGCTCGAGGTGTACGCAGGTCTTGCCGCCGCCTTCCTCCTCACCAAGCGGGAGTAGGCACACAGACTAGCCCAGGGCGGTGTGTGACGGTGCGGAGTCACTCACTCGTGCTGCTCCTCGCAGACCGTGGCACCCCTCTCCCGCTCACACTTACTGCGTAGTCCACGCGGCGCATATACGTATCTGAACTGGATTAAGTTTCTCCGAGACCTGCATATACCTGGGTCTCTCTGTCTCACGCTCTCACATCGTGGACATAATACGCACGCGTCATGACATGTACAAAGCTCGTCGCTCGATCAGCATCAGAGGTCACAAAATTTTAAACCGCCGCTCTCTCGCACACGCGAGACTCACGCCGCACACCGCGCGCGAAGCACAACCACAACGCACAAGTCGGCCACAATTTAGTGGAGTCTTAGTCAGCAGAGGCAAGCGTCGGCTGTCTCATTGTTGTCACTTGTGTGTATCTAGAGCACCTCGCTCCAGCCCGGCACCGCGCACACGACTTCGCCATCCCGGCGGCCGCTCACCATCTCAGGCCGGCACCGCGCACAAGCGTTCACACCCGTCTCCACCGAGCACCTTCCTGTCACCGTCTCACAAGCACGCGGATCGACGAGTTGTGCTTTCTTCGCAGCTGCAGGGCCTGCGTCCGGGTGTACACGAAACCGCCCACGCTCGCGTTGCGCAGGAGGCGCGCGAGCCGCGCGTGCCTCGCCATGCCGCGGAGCAGCAGCCCGTGTCGCTCGAGATGCTCCACCTGAGACGACCGAGAGGAGGTGCGGCCGAGGTGCGGCCGAGGTGTGGCCGAGATATGCTGCTCGAGGTGTGCGCCACCTTGTCCCCCTCCTCCTTCAGGTAGCCGCAGTGCACGCCCACCATGCTGCCCACGGGCAGGCGGAGCGCCTGCCGCGCCTCCAGCATCTCGATGTTGAGGAAGGCGGAGGCGGGGAGCAGGCGGTACCTCAGCGGCGGCAGCTCGTCGCCCAGCCCGATCAGGTACCGCACCACCATCAGCTGGAACGCCTTTTGCTCCCACTCGTTGGGCTTGTCCGCTATGTACCTGCAGAGCGATGCACCCGCGACAGGCGGGCAGGCGATCAGCCGTGGTGGCGGTCTGGTGTGACTCTGGGACCTCACGGGCCTTGCGACGGTGAGTCCCGTGTGGTGGCCGAGGCGCGCCGGTGCAGCCCGCGCAGAAAGGCGACCGTCGGCGGCGTCGCGCGCGCGAACCACAGCCCAGTGCTCTGACACGGGTAGACGGAGCGCTTGCTGCGCTCGTACCTACAGAGCAGTGGACACGGAACATGACATGTGCATGTGCATGCACATGCACATGTGTGCATGTGCATGTGCATGTGCATGTGCATGTGCATGTGCATGTGCATGTTGCATGTTGTCATGTGCATGTCCTGGAGCTGCTCTGCTCGGACGGCTCGGAGTGAGGGCGCGTGCTGCCGCGCACATGTTCTCCATCCACGGCCTCATGCAGGTGATCTCGTGGTGGGACTGCACCGTCAGGTTCACCGAGCGGATGTCCGAGAGCCCCTGGAAGTCAAAGCTGCGCTCCCAGTGCGCAAACGGATCGCGCAACCACACCACGTCCGGGTCGGAGAAGATGAGGTGGAATCGGGCCTCGGCCAGCACTCGCGCGTACCACCACTTGAGCGTCACCTGGCTCCCAAAGCCGTTCTGTCGCCCCCGCTGCGTCGGCGCCGCTGCGTCGGCAAAGCACGGAATTGACGCCTCGCGAACCACCTGGCACGTGTGCTCGTTAGCTCCGACCAGCAGCACGTTGCGAGCTCGCGCCCCAAGGTTTCCAAACCACTGCCTGAGAAAGACCAGCTGGACGAGCGCCCGGTCCATGCTCACCGTCGTGTAGATTAGCTCGCGCTTCGTCGACGCCACCTCCGCTGCCACGCGCAGCAGCTCGTCCAGGCTGCGCAGTACTGGCGTGCGGCGCGACAACTCGAGCACAGAATGGATGCGGCCGAGGGCTGCAGCGGTGATCTCTCTCTCCGGCGAGGTGAGGTTTCGAGGTTGGTGCTTCACGTGCACGCCTCGAGCAGCTCGAGCGGCCGCCATTGCAGATTTCTTTTTTTGACTAGTGTGGGACCTGCGGCGGTACCCGTCTCTGTTGTTCGGGCAGTGAGAGACGCAGGATCTGCACGCCAAAGTGGGCCACCATTTTGGTTTTGGGTTGTCGGAGATCATCCATCAGCTCTCATGTCTCATCAGTCAGTCACGTCAGTCAAAGCAGTCGTGGCACGTGGAGCAGTCGCTGCATGCAACGGCGCCGCCACACGCTCCGGACGACCGCCCGACAACCGACACACCACGCACAATGGGAGGCTATCGCGCACGATCGGGCATCGCGCCGCAAACAACTCGCCGCACAGATGGGGGGGAGGCAGAATCCCACACACACCCGAGCAGCACAGACACCTTACACGTCAGCGCTCGCTCGATGTGGCCGGCGCTCTCCCCTCGGTCCTATCTCGCCGTTTCAACGGCGGCGTGCGGCCACGCGCCGCGCCGAGCCGGTCTCGGCTGTCATGCGCAGGTTCTTTTTCAGTGTATGTGGCTCTTACGAACATACCCGTAGGTGAACTGCTGACAGGGTTTGCTTTTTGTTGGGTTCTTTTTTGATTGCGATTTGTTCGCTTGTCTCGGTGGTTTTTTTAATCGTCTGCGCAATCCTCGCACTGGTTGTGGTCGTGAGCGATGTCTGCCGGCCGCTACGTGCCCGGCCGCGGGCGCGGCGGCCTCGACACTTCCGCCGTGGAGCGGCTGCGGCAGCGTCGCGCAGCCGGGTCGGCGCTGCCGGGCGAGGCGGACAACCAGCAAGCCAACCTGCTTCTCGGCGGTGGTGCGAAGAAGGTGGCGCGCTGTGGCCACTGCACACGGCCGCTGCTGGAGGGAGATGTCGGACACGTGTGCAGCCGCTGCGAGCAGCCAGGCGCACCGCGGTCAGCGCCAGCTGCTCCAGCTGCTCCAGCGCCTCCTGCGCCTCCTCCTCCGCCCGCGCCGCCCGCGCCTCTTCCTGCGCCTCTTCCTGCCGTGACGGAGCAGCCTCTGTCGTGGCAGGAGGCGGTGGCGCGGGCACAGCGGGAGCGAAAGCGGCTGCGGGATGCAGAGGATTGTGGGCGCATGGCAGCCGACCCCAGACGCGACCGCGGCAGCCGCAGCCGCAGCCGCAGCCGCAGCCCAAGGCAGGAGGACCGCAGCCCAAGGGAGCGATTCTAAGATCAGGTCTGGCACCTCCCCACTGGAAACGAACATCTGAGTTTCAAATCTCGAATAAATCTCGAAACACACTTGAATGCTCACTTGGCAGGTAAACAGATGCGCCACGCGCCCCAACCGCTCCTCTGGTCGCCGCCGGCCTCCGCGGCGGCGGCGATGTCCCAGCGCCACCCATCGGCCAGCCCTCAGATCGATCGATCGGCGCTCAAAGTCGGCTTCAGATCCGAGAACGCTGCTGGCGCCGCCGCCGATCCCAGCGGCGACGCCAGCAGCTTCCTCTGCTCTCCAATGCGCCGAGAAGCGACGCGGGGGTGCTCGGCCCGCCGTGGACGTCGAAGGCTCCGCCGGGCGCGCGTCGGCCGGTCCGGTGGCACCCTCTGCGCGCGGCACCTGCCGGCGCCCCGACGACAGCCGTCGCGCCACCGCTGATGGAGGGGCGGTCGGCGCCGCTGCCGCCTGCGCCCGCGTGCTTCGAGCTGCCCGCTCGGTGCTTCGAAATGCCCGCTCCGGCGGCCCGCTACCTCCGCTATTCTTTTTTCTACAAGCAAAATTCGAGCCATTGAGGAAACTGAAGCGGGCAGGCTGGAAGCACTGAGGGACGGCCGATGTTCGCCCAGACCTGATTTTAGAATCGCTCAAGGCAGGAGGACCACGGATAGTGCTGCAGTGTCTCCCTCCGGCCGCAAGACGCTGTGTTGGTTTGGCGCATTAAGAAATATTTTGTTTTTCTGTCCAGTCATAATACGGAATCCTATTACAGTGCTGAGAGTGGGTTGTGCGTTGCGGGCATTTTATAAGCGAAAGCGTGGCATATTAAGACGAATTAAGAAACCACGCCGAGCGATTTCCGCAAAAATCTAAGAAACCACGGCGTGCCGCAGGCGCGGCTCCGAGAAAAGGCCAGACACGAGTGTGAACAGGAGCTCCTCCGAGCCTCAGAATTTCTCTTCGCCTGCGCGGCGCGGCGCGTGCACTTGGCATTTTACAAGTCTGCGGTGTTTTGAGCGAGTGGAGATGGATGCGTGTGCGTCTTGAGTCGGTGGCAGACCTTGAGAGCAGACGCTCCGGTAACCAGGCCGAGAGTACCAGGGAGGAGAGGGGAGAAGAGCCCAGGGAGGGGAGAGGAGAAGAGCCCAGGGAGGGGAGAGGAGAAGAGCCCAAGGCGGCCTCCCTCTCCCTCCCCTCCCACCGGGCCTCCCTCTCCCTCTCCTCCCACCGGGCCTCCCTCTCCCCCTCCTCCTGCCAAGCACCAACAGTCTCAAGGGGCCAGCCGCTGGGGGAACCACCTCCGAAGGGGGGGTGGACGTACGCCGGCGGCACGAGGGCTTCAGCCACGCAGCTACCAAGGGAACGCGACCCACACAAAGCACCAAAGTTAGGCATACCCCCCGGCGCAGTGTCCCCCGCTATGTGTCGCCGTTTGTCGGGGCACGCTATCCTGTGCAGTCAGGGCAAGTGGGGGCGGGGCGGACAGCCCAGGCCTTTGGTTTGTTTCCTGGGACCTCTCCGCCCAGTCCGGGGGTGCGTCGAACCTTCCATCACCCTGGGAACGTCCGGGTGTTGGAAGTAAAGATATATTACTTTTTTTGGAGTCGGTGGCAGACTGGCTGGCGGCATCGGATCCGGGACCGCAGCTCACCTCTTCCGACGAGGGGGCCGGCTCTGACCTTTGACCTACCTTGGGAGCTAAGAAACCACGGCGTGGGGTGGGTGAGGGTGTGGAAAGGCTTAGAAACGGCGGCGTGCCGGGAAATCCTGTTTTCTTAAAATGTTTTCTTAACGCCCGCCCCCACCTCTGCCTCTTGGAGCAGTAAACACCACTATGTGTGTGTGTGTGCGTATATGTCGGCACAGGTGTCCGCAGGACGCGAGGCCTTTGTGGTCTCCGTCCACGAGCACCGCTGGTTGCACACATCCGAGCTGCTCGCATCGCTGCGCGTGTTCGGCGCCGTGTGGCGCGTCGTGCCACCCACGCCAACGATCAGCAAGATCGAGAGCAACTTCAACAGCTTCCGCTCTGCGATCTCGCGTGCCGCACGCCGGTCGCGCGCCTCTCCCACCGGCGTCTCGTCGTGGTATTACGTCTTTGAGGACGACATCGGGATCGTCAATCGCTCGACCGTCGCGCACGAGATGGAGCAGGCGAGAGAGCGAGATCCATGCCTGTGTCCGGGCCAGCCTGATGACCACCCACTCTCCCAGGCGGAGGCGCGCGCCGAGCGGCACCAGCTCCCGCTCCTCTACGGCGGCCTCTGCTGCGAGCTCGGCCCGCGCTGCCAGTGCCACGGCGGCAACTGCTACGGAATGTGCGCCCACGCGTGGGCTGCGCACGGTGCGGACTACCTCGAGGTGCTGCTCAACCGCACGCGCGTCACTGCACGGCTGCGGAGCCTGTGGAACAGCTCGTGCGTCGGCACACCTCGCTGCGCCACCCGCGAGGGGTTGCACCACAACGCCCAGGTCTCGGACGCGGTAGATGTTGATATGACCTGTCGCGCTGCTCGATTACGCCGTTACCACGGACTCTGCGGAGACGGCACGGCAATGCACAAATACCCGCCCGTGTCCAGACTGCCGGCGCTGCACAGCACACGCCCTCACCGGCCGCTGCCTGCTCACGGCAGGTGTTTGACTTGCGGCTCGGCAAGTTCGCGATGGATCTGGGCGGCGTGCCGGTGGTCGGGCCTGGGCACCGGAGCCCGCAGCACAAGAGGCACATCGGGGCCTTCTACCAAGACCGGAGAGCCTTCCCGAGCACAATCGGGCGGTGACCGGGTTTTGAGGTTACGGCTTACGACTTGCACGGCGCTCAGCGGCTGCACAGAGCGCCCGGAAATTCTTTTCCCCTGCCGTGGCCGGTCCCGTAAAAGAAAGTAAGAAAAGAGAAACCCAAGGGAGGTGGGAGGATGGCACGCCGCTAGAAAGAAACGGCAAGGGGTGCCGCCGAGGCCCCGAGGCGCTGGGTCCAGGGTCGCACCGCGCCCATCGTGCGCTTCTCTCTGGTACAGGTACCGTACCTCAGGTAGGACGGGAACGATATGGTAGTATAGGGAGTTAGAAGAAAGCAAAGAGGAGCCCTGCGCACGCACGACTCCGCAGGAGAAGCCCCTCCCTCCCTTCCTTGCGCAGCGTAGCCTCCTCCTCCCTACTCGCAAGCCGGGTAGCCATTGCGGTGATTATGACGGGGGTTCCACCCTGTGTGGTGATTATGACGGGTTCCACCCTGTGTGGTGATTATGACGGGTTCCACCCTGTGTGGTGATTATGACGGGTTCCACCCTGTGTGTACTTGTTACGTGAAAACCCGCTGGGACCCGGACGCCAGCACACACGGCTAGATTTCATGGCGGGCCGCCTAGGCCCTGGGGTCGGAGGTAGAGTCGGCGGTGGTGCCGCGCGCGGCGCGGGCTTCGCTGTCGGGGGCGTTTAGGGCGGGGTCGGGGAAGGCGGGGGGGGTCGGTCGCATTGGCGGCCGCGCGGCAGTGGCTGCGGGGGGGGCGGGAGGAGGTGGTGGCGCCGACCGCAATGGCGGCCGACCCGACGAGCGCCGGGCGAGATCGCGAGGGTCGAGGGTGAGCTCGAAGCCGAGGGCGGCGGCCGAGTTCTGAATGGTGAGGGCGTCGGCGGTGACGATGGCGGCGGAGATGGCGGCGGAGTGAAAGGTGTAGTGCGAGCGGGTGGACGCGCGAGAGGTGCCGTACGGCGTGTGGTCAATGGACCCACTAGTGCGTGCGGTCCTCGCAAGCTGGCGGAGGACGCGATCGAGGTCGGCGGAGAATGCTCCGGTCGACTCGGTCACGAGGAGGATGACCGTGTGACCCTTGGCGAGGGCGTCAGCGTAATCGCCATCCTTCGCTGCCACCCAGCCGTCACCGCTGACGCGGTCCAGTCGCTCCTCCGTGTCCGGGTCACCCCGTTGGGGGGGTGGCCAAGGACGACGACGGAGAGGTGCTCCTAGGAAAGCGCATGTCGCTGCGCTGAAGGGCTCACGCTATAGGGTGCTGGATGAGGACGGGTACGATGCACTAGCCCCAGCCGTCGGGGGGGTGTTGCCGGCGCTGGTAGATGATCTCTCGGAGAAGAGCCGGAGGGACCTTGGCGCCGGGGTCACGAGGAACTTGCAAGTCGTGGCCGAGGCGGCGACGGGAGCGGTGCAGAGGTGGATCCAGCTCAATGATGAGGCTACGGCGCGCATAATGAAGAGAGAGGAACACATCGAGTGGCTGAGGAAGCTCTTCACTGGGTGGAAGGAGGCTCGGCCGGCCTTGAGGGAGTCGCGGAGGAGGAGGGATAACGGAGGTAACGTGCAGACAGGCCAGCAGCCAGTGGGACGAACGAGGGCCACGACGGCGGCTCAAGCGGGAGGGAGCGGAGACGGTGGGCAGCGAGCGAAGTGGGTGAGACTGATGATGCTCCTTCGACTTAGGGAGCGGTTCAGCTGCTGGGCGGGCTTCAGGCTGGTGCTCACGCGAAAAGGAATCGACGCGATGTGCAAAGCATACAAGAAGAGGAGAAAGAAGAGGACGGACATCAGTGATGACGAAACAGAAGCTAGCGCAGACGAGGGCAGGGCAGACCCGGGGACGGCGGAGTCGGAGCAGACGGCATCGGCCGCCGAGGAAACGTTGGGAAGAGGCACGAGGAGGGCGGCGACCTCGACCGACTACGGAGGACCCGTCACCAGACGACGCAGGGCAGACGACGGGGAGGCGGAGCAGACGCGCAGGGCGAGACGAGGGAGGGAGCAGGATGTTGCTGAGATCAGCAGGAGGATGTACGACGAGATTAGGAGCAGCAGGGACCCGAGGGACCATGTGGAAGACGGCTAGTGCTAGTCCCCCATCGGGAGGACGACCCCGGCTAGTCGCCGACCACACCCACAAAGAACCCTGCACAAAGACCGCAGGGCGGGGACCTGTTCCTTTTTACCCATCTCCTAGTAGAGGTGTCCGTTTTATTTATTTATTTTTTCCAAGTTGGACGCCGTTGGACGTATCCAGTGTTCACTGTCTACGTGTAGCGACGGGCGCTGCGCGATAGCTGCTTTGTGGGTCCCGTGAGCCAAGTCGGCGTCGGGCTGCGCAGCCGGTCGCTAAATGTTCGCTCGCCGTGGTCACAAGCCATCGAGGAAGCCACCATACCAGGGCCACAATCGCGTTGCGGACCAGGTTTGTGACCCTGGCGGTGGCGAGCCTTTGGCGCACAGCGTGAGCATGCCAGCACGGCTCGCATCAGGGCTGCACCCGTCGCCGAGCACCTCGTGCACTCCACACGGATCGGGTGATGCCACGAGCCCGCTGCGCGGCTGCACCGAGTGGCTCTCTGTGGCAGGGAGTGCACTTTTATGCCACATGTACATGTTGGCGTTGCCTCGCAGCATGCCGAGTGGGCCTTCTGTCTCTGAGGAAGAACCGAAATGCAAATTCGCGCCCTGCCGATCTCCGAGTGGTCAACCGGAGAGGTCTGTGGACACGTGTGCAGTCGAGGCAGCCGCGATCGGCGCGTCTCTGGCATCTGCGTGGTGAGCACCCTGGCGGTATGCGTGCGCAGCAGCCTCAACGCAGGGCCAGATGACGTGTCCAGTCGGAGGTGGAGCGCTACCAACGGCTCGAATGGTTCCTCGCGGGTCGGATTCCGTCCACGCGCACGCGTCGGGCACCCGCTCAGCAGCACCGAGGGGTATCTGTCGCGTCACAGCCATCGTGTGCTGCAGCCTCCGGCAAACCAGTGCCGGCTACTGGCCGCCATCGATACACGGAGAACCGCTCGCACGAGTCAGCCCAGAGGCGATCGATGGGCGGGAGAGGCCTCTGGCACGGACATACAGCTCGGGCCCGACGGACGGCGCGAGGGGGCGATCTCGCGCGGGTCCAACTTTGGCCTGTGGAGGGCGTGGCCGTGGGGAAGAGGGGAAGGAAAAGTCCCCCTGTTTTTCTTTATCCTAGTCAATCGATAAAAGAGAATCACGAATCCTCCCCTGGCGCGCCTCAATTGAACGAACCCACGCCGAGCGATGCTCCCGGCGTGCGGTCTTGCTTGACAGGTGTGGGCAGCCTCCCCCCCCCCCCCGTGAAAAGTCCATGAGTCGCCGTCAGGCCGTCGGACTGGGCGCCACTGGTGTGCAGCAGTGATTCCCGCAAGTCGCCTTGGTGCTCGCGATAGCCCTCGCCGCCCCTCACTTCGCCCCCGGGCCAAGCCTCCGGTGCCGTGTCTACCCCACAGCCCCCGATTTGGACGCCTGAGGCTCGGCTGTGTCCGGGTGTGCATGAAAAACGAGAAAACAGCCCTTTTAAAGCCGACTTTGCCCCTTATTGCAATACAATGTATTGTAACCCGATCCCCAGTGCCCGCCGGGGCGGAATCGGCACCCTACGCGAGTGAGCCTGCCGCCAACCAATGGGCGAGGCGGGCCGAGTGAGCCTGTGGGTTCTCCTCGCCCTGCTGCTGTGGTGCCTCTACAATGCAAAGTGGACGATCGCTCATGCAGGCAAAAGGGCGAGGGCCAAGCCTGCCCTCACCGCCCGCCTGAGGACGGTCCTTGTTGAGGCGTCCAGCGGCGGCAGGGCCATCACTGCCCGCGAGGCACGCTTGCGCGACGCCGTGCAGGCTCTTGTCGACGGCGAAACGCTGCCCTCGCCACGCACATCACACGCAGAGGGATCGGCCACGGCTGCATTGGCTGCAGCAGAGTTGTTGGCAACCGTGGATATGCCGCCGCCGTCGTCGTCGTCGTCGCCGCCGCCGCCGCCGCCGCCGCCGCCGCCGCCGCCGCCGCCGCCTCCGTCGCCGCCGCCTCCTCCGCCACGGCAGCAATCCGGCGGCAATGGCACGAGGTCAAGCAACCCGCCGCGGCGGCAACCGAGTCCCGTTGGAAGTGGCGCACGGCACTTGGATCGTGAGGGCGGCCGACGCGGGCAGAGCGCGCAGGCTGAGACTATCGAGAGGAATGGGTCGGAGCGTCCAAATGGCGGGGTGGAGCTGCGCCTGAGCGAGGACTTTGACCTCTCCCTCGAGCTCCAGCGCGAGGGCTTTGCCGTCACACCCGAACGGCGGATCGAGCTGCAGATGGAGCGGCTGCGCTCGCGCCCCGTTTTTGGCATCCTCGAGAACAAGCTCCTCACTCACTCGCTGCTGCGCCACCTCGGCGCGCCCACGCAAGAGGTGGCCGCCACCTGCGCCCACGCCGCAAATAAAACCCACCGCCGTGCACAATGGCGCGTCCGCTGCCCACCACGCGCAACCGCCCTCGCCACCAGATTGCCTACGGAGCCCTCGCCAGCGCGAGGCTGGGTGAGTGGCCAGCCTACTCGGCGGCGCAGCTGCGGGCGGCGCTGGGAAAGGCCCACGGTTGGCGTCGCGGCGCCGTGCTAAAGCCGGCCACGGACGGCGGAAACGTCGGCACAATCCTCCTCTCCGGCTTTGGGGCGCTCGAAAACGGGTCGCTCCAGTACCGCGTCGACCGGCACGACGGGCAGCGCTGGCGGCGGCTGCGCTGGTCGACGGAGGCGGCCCTCTCGCACGCCGCGCAGCACCTCGGCGCGAGCGCGCCGGCGGGGCGATGGGCGCAGAGCTACATGCACCGGGGAATGCTGCTGCAGGCCCGCTACGATTGCGCGCGGGGCGAGTGCAAGCCCGGCGAGCTGAGGCGGCAGCACGGCCTCTCGTGCGGCGGCCGCGGCACTGGGTGCATCCTCGAGGTCAAAGCGCACGTCGTCTTTGGGCGCCTCTCCTGCATCATCGTCGAGCAGGTGCCCGTCGCTTTCAACGTGTCGCTCTATGCCACCGTGAGCGACACCGGCGTCGTCGATTGCGCCGAGAGCGACGGCGCCATCGCAGAGGCGAGGGGTGCCGAGAACGGCGCGCACGTCCTCCCCCCCCCTCTGGGCTCTCGGGCTTGACCAGAACACACGGCTTGCAACCTCAACATCGCCTCTTTTGCGCGCGCAGGCGCGACTCCATTCTCCTGCCTCCACTTTGCGCGCATCGTGCAGCCGCAGCTGCCGGCGCTCGCCGAGCTGGCCCAAAGGCTCGCCTCGGTGTACCTGGCCGACTGGTTCCGTCTCGACGTCTTTGTGGGCCACCCGCGGCTGGGGATGCGGGTCAACGAGGTGACCTACCCCTCGCACGTGCGCGATACGTGTGCGTTGCGCCACTGGCTGCGGCAGTACCGCACGCTGCGCCTGCGCCCCACCTCGGGGCGCGACATTCTCGCGAGGCTACAGCGAATACTTGGCGTCGACAATGCGACTTTCATGCTAGGGGCCTCGGGGTGAGGGCGGGAGCTACTCGCGTAAGAGCTGTCAGTGTGTGTCACCACGCATATTTTTAAAGTATTGCGTGCCTTCTCACAACGGACAACTGTCCGTCATGACTCATGAGTCATGTGCCGGTGGGATCGATGTCGATGTGCGCGTCAAAGCTCTGAGAGTGGGATTGGTAGATAACTTAAAGATAAAGGAGATGATATGTCAGCCAATGCGTGTGTACGAGAGTGTGCACATGGTTGTACCTCGAGGCCGACATTTTTCACTATACTGCGGACCTGTGCTCACGATTTCTGCGGCTTGCGCGCCTTGCGCTGCGGCCCCGCGCCCGATCCCCAGGTGGCGCGCATCTGCTCCTCAGTGACGTGCGTGGTTGGGGTCGAGGCGCAGCGCCATCTCGCGCGCCTTGGACTCGTCGCCCGTCTTGTGCGGCCGTGTGTGTGTGGAGCGGTGAGCGTAGAGGGCGAGCTCTCGCGATCTGCTTCAGCCGGAGAGGCGGAGGGCGAGAGGGCGTGGCGGGGCGACGCGGGCGTCAGTGCTGGAAGGGCTCATCTGACGTCCTGCAGGGTCTCGCGCTTTCTTTTCCCCAGCGATTCTGTCTCTACCCCGCGCCTGCATGAGCCTGCGCGCCTCCTCCTACTGCCACATGTCCTCCATGAGCGCCGAGCTGCCCTTGCTCTCTCCCATCGCCTTTGCCATCAGCGCGGTCGTCGCCTCGGACCGCTTGGCGCGCTCCCTCGCGAGCTCCGCTTTGCGCGCCGCCTCGTCGTCGAACGTCGTCCGCTCGAACGTGGCGGCGGCGCTCGCCTGTGGACATGTCGTGGACATGTCGTGGACGTGTCGTGGACGCGTGTCGTGGACGTGTCGTGGACGTGTCGTGGACGTGTCATGGACGTGTCGTGGTCGTGTCGTGGACATGTCGTGGACGTGTCGTGGACGTGTCCGCTCGAACGTGGCGGCGGCGCCTGTGCGTCGGCGCCCTCGCGCGCCTTTCGCGCCTGCTCCTTGAGGTACCACGTGCGCGCAGGTTGTAGTACTTCTCGTCGGGCAGCGTCGCCGTGTTGTAGTCCTCCACGTACTCCTTGAGGTCGCGCTGCGAGCACGCCTGCAAGGGAGGCGCGTGGCGGCGGCTGTTGCACATGGCGGCTGCACATGGCTGCTGTGCATGGCTGCTGTGCATGGCGGCTGTCCATGGCGGCTGTCCATGGCGGCTGTCCTGTCATCGGTACGTGGGCGGCTGTGCATGGCTACTGCACATGGCTGTTGCACATGGTGGTGGTGGTGGTGGTGGTGGTGGTGGTGGTGACGATGACGATGATGACGCTGATGACGATGGTGATGATCATCATCGCGACGTCGTGCCGGATCGCGTCGGGTACAATGCACATGCTCTCAGCGCCTCCGACGACCGCTCCGCCCGACGGTGTGTGTGTGTGTTTGTGCGTCGGTGGAGAGGTGTATGCTACGAGTGGAGGGGCGTAGGCGCTCACGAGCAGCGTCGATGCACCTGCGAGGGAAGGGTCGGGGGAAGATATCCCGGGCAATCTCCCTCACTGATTGCAAGAGTGCTCTCTCTGATTGCAGCACTCGTCCGGGCCATCGAGAGTGCTCTCTCTGCTCGAGAGCGTCTTGGGAAGAGAAAGGGGGGCTCGGGGGGGAGGGGGGGTCAAGAGGGCCGCACCTACTCACAGCGGGCGCAGCTTGAGGCCCAGCACGCGAGAGGCCGCGGCGATCCCCTTCGCCCACGTTGTTTTGGATCTGCGAGCGCGCGGGCGACGGCTGGCGAGCGTCAGAACAAAATGGGATGCGCATGGTGCGGGTAAACCTTGATGTGCCGTCCAGGATGAGCACACGCTGACTGCGCATTCACAGCCTTGTTATTGAGAAGAAAATACGTCCATGGCGCTGTGCGCTGGTCTGTGTGAGAGGTTGAGGTGCGAGCCCTGGAGGCCCTGGGGATGGGGGGAGACTACCCGCGGGCCTAGAAGGCCCGCGCGCAGGGCGTGGGACATTGAGACCGGTCATGAATGAGTGCGCGACACGCATGTTGCGAGCAGCGTTGTTGATGTTCTGCGCGTCGCCACAGACGGCGGCGCGCGAGAGCTGTTGCGAGTGGTGCTGGGCGAAGCCCCGGGCGGGCGCTGCCGGAGGCTGTGCCGTAGTCGGTGCGGTCGACGGCGCTCGGGCTCCCGACCTCTTTGGCGAAGTTGAAGATGATTCTCTTGGTCGGCGGCGCGATGCCGCCCTGACTTTCGACGAGACAAATTTTGACGATTCCGTTCTTGGCACATGGAGCGCGTCGTAGTACTGTCCCTTGTGCTCTTTGACCCAGCCTTTGCCGGTCGCATGGACGAGCGGGCCCTTGTGACTTGTGGCCGCGCTCTTTGCACCCATTCACATCGAGCAAACCGTGGATCGTCAGCTCGACAAAAAATCAACTGGTAATCGTGGAGACTGCGGGAGAGCTGAGGGACGGCAAAGGAGCGCAAATCAAGATGGGCAAGTACAGCGAGCCGCTGCGATCGGGGAAGGGACGAGTGAATGTGAAAGTAGCGCAGACATGCCTCGCGCCCCCGGGGATGGGGGGGCTGCACGACTCACACCAGTTCACACACTTCGCGGGGCGACGGACGGGAAAGGACCGTGAAGAAAAGAGCCGACTCGGCCTTTGCGCAGACAACCCAAGGGAGGGATGGGAGGACGGCACGCCGCCACCACACAGGGATTTTAAGGAGAGGGGTGTGATGCGCTAGCCGTCGCCTAGGCCGTCGCCCACCCTTGGGCGTCCGCCTCTTCCTATCTCTCTTCGCAGTCTCTCGCCGATTCTCGCTGCAACCTTCATGCCACCTCGCGGTCGTCCCACTCTCGTCGTTCTCTCTCTTGTCGCTTCTTCCTCTGTCACGTCGCTCTCCTCTGCCTCGTTCTGCGACGGCGCCGCCGCCTGCCGCTCCCTTGCTCTCGCTGCTTCTCTCGCCTTTCGTCGCAGCTCTGCCCTCCTCGCGGCATATCCTGGCCCCTCGAGTCTATCGAGCTCTCCTCGCGCAAGGACGACTCTTCTGACGCCCACTCGGATCATTTGTCGCCAAGTCATATCGTTGTCAGGTCCACACTCTCTCTTCGAACACTTGTACCTCCACGGATGATGCTGGCGCTGGGGTCCCCTTCGGGTGCATCGTTACAGCTGACGACGGGATTGCTACTGGGTTTCGTCTTCCCCGGCTTCCTTCCGCTCGGCTCTACGCTCGGTACGTTCGGCGTGGCTCACCCTCCATGCCGTGAACAGGCGCTTATCCAAATGTCGCTCGCCTGTCCTTCCCCCCATTCTCATCTGGCAATCTCATCTTATTGTCCCATGGGTGTTTGAGGCTGGCCACAGCCACTTCGCTCCACAGCCGTCCCGCCCGCCACCCCTGCCGTGTGTGTGTGCGATCCCGGCCGGCCTCACCGTCTTTCGACATTGTTCGCACACCCACTCGTGCGCGCTCTGACACATGTGCCCGTACGTCCGTCGGTCCGCTATCTCCCTCTTCTCTGTGTTCTCCGCCGCCTCTCCTCGCACCGATCTATAGTAAGCAATCGCCTCCAGGAGCAAAGGTGCCGACCGAGTCGATTTCTCTTCTCAAGTCTCTGAGCGCTGGCCGCACAGACACATCACGCCGCACAAAACAGGCCTCGGCGTGGTCGGCTCTTCGCCAGCCATGGACAAATCCCTCGTCTCCAAGGCCACTGCCGACTC
The DNA here is from genome assembly GCF_000372725.1 of Emiliania huxleyi CCMP1516. NCBI lineage: Eukaryota > Haptophyta > Isochrysidales > Noelaerhabdaceae > Emiliania > Emiliania huxleyi. Next base: position 600,070 of record NW_005200011.1, read on the forward strand.
CGCCGAACCCACGCCGGGCTACATGTTCAACGAGATTGCGCGCATCACACACGCCTCTGTCGACGCGTGTCTGCAGCTGGAAAATTTCCTGCTCAAGCGCCTCAAGAAGGACTCTGTGCACGTCAAGCTCAAGGTGCTGCGCGTCATCAAGCACTGCTGTCAGCACGGCCACGCCACCTTCCGCCGCGAGATGCAGCGGCACACGACCGACATCAAGGAATGCCTGAGTGCGTGCTGCACCGCTTTCCCGCCCGCGAGACTGGCTGCGGGGGACGCGGGCGCGTTGAGCGAGGACCTCCGACGTCCTCATTTTCAGTGTATGTAGCTCTTACGAACATTTTAATGGCCGGTCCTGGCGCCGCGTCAAAATTCTTTTTGCCCGTCGGCCGGCAGTTTCCGCAATTGCTTGCACTTTCCGCAATGTCGAGGCTGCGGACGCTGTCCCGCTGCTCCGGCCGACTAGCGGCTCGGATCGCGGCTGGCGCTGCCGCCTCGGCGCTCGTGAACGCGCGCCGCAGCACGCTCGCCGAGTCGCCCTCCGTCTCCGTCCCCGGCGTCGACGAGCGGCTCCCGCCTCCTGCCAAGCTCGACGACCCCGAGTACAATGCGGCGGTGCTGGAGCGATGGCGCGAGCACGTGCGCCAGGCGCGCGAGGCGTGGCAGCGCAAGGACATGCCGGCGGCCGAGGCGCAGCTCAAGCAGGCGCTCGAGGCCGCGGGCCACTTTGGTGGCTCGTCGGCTCCGATGGCGACCTCGCTGCTCAACATGGCGCAGTTCTACCGGAGAGCGAACCGGCAGGCGGACGCGGAGCCGCTGCTGCTCCGCGCGGCCGACGTTCTCGACCAGACCGCCGGGCCGTACAACAAGGTGGCTCGATGCCGCGAACCCAGCGTCTGCTTGGGCGTGCCCTCTCCCCGACGGTGCCACGCCACTTGCCTGCAGGTGTGCGTTGCGCTGTCGACGCCCCGCGACGTGTCCCTACCAGCGCGACGATTGCCTTCCCGCCGCCCACGCATCCTCTCCTGTCCAGGTGACGGTCATTGCCCTGGTCGACCTCGCCAAGACGCAGCTCGAGCTTGGCAAGGCGGCTCCCTCCTCCCAGCACCCCGAGACGCCACAGCTCGCTCCACAGCTGCCGCTCACTCCCAACCGCTGCCGGTCTCTCCCACAGCCGGGGCTGCCTCCGCCGCCCCGCTCGCCGCGGCTCCCCTCACCACCGCTCTTCCCACGGCGCCGTCCTCGCGGCGGCCTCGCCGAGCAGCTTCCCGCCCATGTAGCTTGCCGCCGTTCACCGCCTGAGGGCGTCGCTCCCTCTTCCCAGGCGGCGAGCGCCGCCGACGGGTTCGAGGACGCGCTCGAGCGGATGCACCAGGCCAGCTCCCCACCGCCCTCCCCGCCACCGAGCCGCCCTCTCTCTCTCTCTCTCTCCCGCGGCGCACGCCGTGGACGGGTCGGTGGCACGTCCGTGACACGTCCGCTAGGCCATCTCCAGCTCGGAGGACGGCCACACAGCGCTGGTGCCGATGCGGCCTGCGGTGCTGCTCCTCGCGGCGCGCCACACCCGCCCGCCGCCGCTCTTGGGGCCTCTCGAGGCGCTTGCTTACTCCGGCCGTCCGCCCCTCCTCTAGGCTCGAGCGCAGCAAAAGATGGGCCAGGAGGGCGAGGCCGAGGCGAGGCCAAAGCCGTGCGGCGGAGCTTCGGTGCGGGCGGCGCCTTTCCACCCGTCCACCAGCACGGTCGTAGGCGCGGCTGCGGCTCGCGGTCGGCTTGCTGTCGGAGCAGTGGGGGCCCGAGTCGCCGCGGCTGATCGTGCCGTATGACGCGCTTGGCAAGCTGTACCGCTCGCAGCTGGGGCGCGAGGCAGAGGTGACCAGAGAGAGAGAGACGGGGAGAGAGGAAGAGCGGGAGGGAGAGAGGGGGGGAGGGGGAGGGAGTTGAATGTGCGTGAGAGGGCAGGCGGAGGTGCCAGAGCCGAGACGCACTCTCGCCACCGCCACCAGAAGAGACCTCCGAGCTTAGGGCTCATCTGCCGCCCACTCTCCGACGCACCCCCCCCCCCGCTCTCACCGGCCGCCCTCACTCCGCCACCCAGGCGAGCGACATGGAGGAGCGGGTCGGTTCTCTGCGCCGCATCCAGGCAGATTTCTCCTCCGGGGGCGGCGCAGCGCTGCGTCAGAAGCTCTCGGCGGGCGGCGCGGTGCTTTACGGAGCGGGCAAGTGCGCCGAGACGCGCAGGCCGCCGCGAGAGAGTAGCCGAGGTATAGCCGAGGTGTAGCCGAGGTATAGCCAGGCGTAGCCCAGACGCGAAGGCCGACGTGCAACGCGAGGCGAGGCGACGGACGGACGCGTCCCCGATGTCTCGCCGACCTTAGGCAGCTGATCGAGGCGCAGGGCCTCGAAGGGAGCTTCAAATACGTCGATTGCGCGGCCAACGCGCAGGTGGGCGAGTTTTGCAAGTCGCAGGGGGTCGACACGCACCCGACGTGGGTCATCCACGGGAGGAGGCTCAACGGCTTCCTGCCGAGGGAGGGGCTCGCGCAGGCGTGCGACCACCTTCTAGACCACGAGTAGGCCGGGCCGAGCCCGAGGCCGGGGTGAGGGTGCACGGAGACTCTGATATGTCGGGCGGCTCCCCCGTCCTTGCCCAGCCTTGCAGCTGGCGCGCGAGGGGGTCGTTTGTCGCTCTAACACAGGAATCGACGTATTTTGTTACTCTATATGGGATATCACGAATCGCTTCAGCCTCCGCGCTCTATCCGGTCACCAGTGTTCATTGAAACCGCAATAAAACCAGAAATATCCACGTGTGTGTGTGTGTGTCACTGCTCTCGTCACTGATGGTGTCTTCGGCCCCGCGCCTGCCGGCCCTGCGCCTGGAGGAAAGCGGCGTCAAAGTGGCGCGCCGCCACTCTACCGGCCTGTAGGTCCTCCCGCAACGCAAACATGGCCGCCTCGCGGCAGAGGTCCGCCAACTCAGCGCCCGTCCACCCCGCGGCCGCGTCGGCGACTGCGTCGAGCCGCACGTCGGACGAGAGCGGCACCGACCGCGTGTGCACCGCCAGCACCTATTCTCGGGAGCAACCGCAAGTCGCTCTCGGGGGATTCACCAGTTGCGACTCGCGCACGCCCCGCCGGCAGTGCCTGCCGACGGCCGGTGGCGTCGGGCGGCGGCACGTGCAGCACCTACTCCACAATCGCCACCCCAGCGCCGTGAGGTCGAAGGCGGCGCGGGCACCCGGCGCCGTCGCTGCACTGTTGCCTCGTCGAAGCGGCCCGGGCGCAGGAGCGCAGCGTCGAGCATGTCGAGCCGGTTAGTGGCGCCCAGCAGCACCACCTAATCGAGCGGATACTGGCGTGCAACTCGGCTGTGTCTCGGCTGTCTCCCAGCTGACTCTCGGCGCCACCTGATTGAGCGGCTCGACACCGTCCATCTCGTTGAGCAGCGTCGACAGCACGCGCAGCTGCACAGAGTCGCCCCCGCCGCCGCCCGCCCCGTCGCGCTTGCCCACGAGCGCGTCGATCTCGTCCAGGAAGAGGAGGGAGGGCGCCGTGGCGCGGCCCAGGTCGAAGAAGGCGCGGATCGCGCGCTCCGCCTCGCCCACGAACGGCGAGTAGATCTCCGCGCCGGAGAGGTAGTGGAAGGAGGCGCGTGTGGTCCCGGCGACGGCCCGCACGATGGTCGTCTTCGAGCAGCCGGGCGGGCCGTGCAGCAACACGCCGCGCGCCGGCGTGAGGCCCAGCCGGGCGAGGGCCTCGGGGTGCTCGAGCGGCCGCGTGACGGCGCGTGTGAGTCGCTCGACCAGATGCGGCAGCCCGCCCACGTCCGACCAGCCCAGGCGCTCCAGCCCGCGGCCTGACGATCGCTGGGGCCGCAGCGGCGAAGCGCACACGTTGCCGAGCGCGCGCCGCCAGTCGGCGGCCAACGGCCGGAACGCGCCGGAGGAGCGCGGAAGCGGTGCGGCGGGCTGCGCCGCGGAGCAGCGGCGGGCGGCGATCGCCAGCGCCTCGCGCCGCAGAGCGATGAGGTCGGCGGCGGTGAAGCCCGCGGTGGCTCGGGTCAAATCGTCAAGGAGCGCCGCGTCCGTCGCGCCAGCGGAAGGCCCGCCGCCTGCGGGCAGCCACTGCCGGAGCGTCTCTTGCCGGTGGCTCGAGGTCGGAGGCTCGAGGGGGACCTACTCGACAGACCAGCCACTCGACAGACTAGCCACTCGACAGACCAGCCATGAGAGGGACTCGGCACGCACAGCACTCGACTCACAGCGCCTCCCATCCAGCCTCGGCCACCTCCAGCCACCCATCCGCCATCCCTCGGCTACATCTCGGCTACACCTCGGCAATCTCCACTTATCATCTCGACTGCACCTCGGCTACAACTCATCTCGGCAACATCTCGGCAACATCTCGGCTACATCTCAACCTCCCACTCCAGCCGCCCCGGCCGCCGGAGCGCTGCGTCCACTGCCGCGGCCCGATTGGTCGCCGCGACGACAATCACGCGGCTCCAACCCTCGCCGACTGCGCCGCCGCCCGAGCTGCCATCTGCGCCGCCACCCGCGCCACTATCCGCGCCGCCACCCACCGGCCCGCCGCTGTCGCTTCCGCGCCTCCCCTTGCTGCTCCTCGCACTCGCGGAGCCGGGCCTGACAACTGTCGCAGCCGCGCGAGCTGGCCCGGGGGAAACGGCGCCGGTCACGGCCCCAGCCGCCCTCCCGACAGGACCGGGAGAGGAGGCAGCGACGCCAAACCCCGCCACTCCGGCAGCACTCCCGAAGCCGCCCGGCTTGGAGGAAGCGACGCCAAACCCCGCCGCTCCGGCAGCACTCCCGAAGCCGCCCGGCTTGGAGGAAGCGGCGCCAAACCCCACAACTGGTGCAACGCTCCCGAAACCTCTTGGCTTGGACGGAGCGGCACCAAAGCCCGCAGCCCCAGCGGTACCCCCGAAGCCGCCCGGCTTGGAGGGAGCGCCGCCACCAAACCCAGCCGCTCCACCACTCCCACAGCTGCCCGACGATGGAGCGGCGGCAATCCCCACCCCCCTTGACCCGATCGCAGCAGACCCTGCCGCCGCCCCCGGCCAAGCAGCCTCCGCCGGGCCGCTACTGCTGCTGCCGCCGCTGCGGCGCCTCGCGCCTCCCCTTGCGGTGGCGGCTGCGGGTCCGGCGGCGGCGGCCGCACGGGCTGCGGTGGCCGGCTGCGGAAGCTCGGTCGGCCGGAGCTTGAGCGGCGGCTCCTCGGGCCGCGCGTCAAGCAGATAGGCCATGGCGGCCACACATCGCGCCTGCTCGGCAGTCGTGCCTGCGACGGGGGAAGGGGCGGACGCGCCGGTGGCCCATCGGTGGCCGCGTGATTGTCTCTTGGGCGGCTGGTGTGGTGCAAGGCAGCTGCCGAGAGGCGCAAGCGTGGTGCGGAACGGTCGCGCGCCTGGAGCGCCGCGCGACGGGCAGAGCGTGTCCAGCTCGTCAACGAAGGCGATTGCGGGAACGCAAACGCCCGCGGCCTTGGACGCGGCCGCCGAATCGGCCGCCGCGGATGCGAAGAGGCCCCTCAGCCGCTCCGACGCGTCGGCGGCCCCGCCGGTGGCGGAAGAGGCAGGCGCTGCAGCAGAGGGCGACTCGTACACGCGGAGGGGGAGCTGGAAGGCGCGCGCGACCTACAGGAAAGTTCCTAGAAGCTTCCGAGAGGACTCGAGAAGCTCCTTGTGAGCTGGCAGGGCGCCGCGGTACCCGCTCGACAAGGCTCGTCTTGCCGCAGCCGGGAGGACCGTACAGAAGCAGGCCTACGCGTGGCGGGCGGCAGTCTCGTGCGGCGCCAGACTTCCTGCGGGCTGCTGAGGGGAGGGACGGGGCGGCGGGGAGGGACGGGCGCCGGACGGCGGCGCGAGCCGGCGCGCGCGCAAATGCGGCGCGTGTACGGTGGACAGCGCCACCATCGCGGCGAGCGTGCGGTACGCCTGCACCTGCCCCGGCAAGACCGCCGCCGGAGGCTGCTCTTTCGCGGCAGCGGCGCCAGAGGGTGTGCCGCCCCTCTGGGGGGTGGCGATGGCGAGACCGGCGCACGAGGCTGTGACGGCTGCAAGGGCGCTGTCCTCGGCAGCGCCAGCGGCGGGGGTGGGAGCGGCAGGAGCAACTGCGGCACTGCTGGTGGTGGCGGCGGCGGCGGCGGCGGCAGCGGCGGCCGCAGGCCCGGCTGGCGCACCCCTCTCGAGTGGCAGCGGCAAGTACAGGGAGGCGGGCGGGAGCGCCTACACACGCGCGGTCGAGGAGTGGTTGTCGGTGGTGGCCAGCCAGCGCGCCATCGCCTCAGGGCGGCGGAGCGTGCCGTCCACGCCTCGCATGCGCCGCTTCCGGCGGCGGAAGGCGGCGGCACGTGCACCGCCGTCGCCCCCGTGACGAGGACGGCGGGAGCACCTGCAGGGGCGACGCGCCGCACCGAGAGGGAGAGGGAGGCCCCCCCCTCCCGCAGAGTGAGTCGGCAGCCGCGCCGCACCAACCGCCTGAGGGGTTGGCGGCAGTGGGCTCGGGGCCAGTAGGCTTGGGCCAGAGGGCTTTGGGACGGGTGAGGGTCGAGGCGTGGGGCGAGGCGTGGGGCGGAGGGGCGAGGAGTGCGGCTGGGACCAGGGCCGAGGGCCGCACCCGAGCAGCGCGTTGCAGACGCGTAGGCGGAGGAGCGCCGTCGATCCGCCCAACGAGCCTGCGCCGCCGCCGCCGCCATCTCGCACAGCGGCAACGTCGAGCCAGAGATCCTCGGCGGCCGGCGGGCCGCCTCCGCCCGCCGCGTTCGCGCCTCCGACCGCCCTGCAGAGCCGGACCCGGGGACACGCGGATGCCGCAGCTCCTGCGGTGGAGGGGCAGCCCTCACTCTCGCTCAGCGCCGCACGGAGCGCCGAGACGTCGAACGATGGGTCGTCCGGTGCTGCGCTGCCCGCCGCCCCGCTCGCCGGCTCCGGCGAGGCGATCGCCAGCGGCAGTCGAGCTGAAGAGACAGCGGCGGTAGCGGTGGCACTGGGGCTGGACTCGCCGCCCAGGTCGGTCGCTGCGCCAGAGCCTGGCGCCGGAGGGGTGCACTCCATGGACAAATCTGCTGCCACCGCAACATCGCCGCCACCTGCCTCGTCGCTCGTCCCGCAGCGTCCACCCCACGGCGCAGCGGTGCAGAGGTACCCGGTGTCGCCGAGTAAATCGACGTGTAGCGCGTCGCCGTACCGAGCGCCGAGAGCGTGCAGCTGCCTGGGGGATAGGCGGCAGACGCCGGTGCCGCGGTCAAGCGGGAGCGGCGGACGCAGCGGCGCCGAGACCACCGGCGACGCCGGTGGAGCTCCTCGACGCGGTGTCCCGGTGCCTAGGCTCTTCCGGCGGCTGCGTGAGCCTGGCGTGTCCGCCATCCTGCGTGAAGCGACTGGTCGGACGAAGCGGCCGGATTTTTCTTTTCCTCATTCTCGCGTTCCGCTCGAAGTCACTTCCAGTGTGTCAGAACCGCCGATGGCGGACACGCCAGGCTCACGCAGCCGCCGGAAGAGCCTCGCGACAGGAGACGGCTCGAGCGACACACACACACACACACACACACACACGCACACACACACACACACACACACACACACACACACAAACACGACCTTGATCGTAAAAAAGAAATCAGCGTTAATTGTTGCGCCAAGGCACCACAGCCCGAGCAGCCGCGAGGAGCAGATAAGCCTCTCTCAGGATCACAGACACCCCTCTCAGGATCACAGCACCGGCGGGGGCGCGCCTCAGGATCAAGCACCCACGGCAGGGTCTGTGTGGGGATCAGCAGACCTTGAGGGGGCGCGCTGAGGATCATAGGCCTGAGAGGGGTGCTTAAAACGGACATCCCAAGCTAGGGCTGGGTCGAGGACAGACACGTCCCCACCTTTGCAGGATTTTGCAAAAGCGAGGGCGAGGGCGCATCGCGGCGCGGAGAAGGGCTGGGCACAGGCTGTCCCCACTCGTGGGGATCTCTCTCGCATAGGATACGCACTCGGCGGCACGAGGGCAAGGCTGGGCGTCCTATTTGTGCTCCCCCCCGGATCCCTGGCTCATCGCAGTCAGCTTCGTTTTGTTTTTTTGAGAGGAGTCGCCGGGGCCTGCCTTCGAGCCGTCTTTTTACCAGGTTGCAACCCTAGTTTCGCACTGTGCTGTGAACGCTGCTGGTTGGCGTCGGTTGCGCAGCACCCCGTCCCCATCCAGGTTGTTGGTTGCTGCCCCAGGTCCCGCACCATGTAGGTGCAATGCCCCGTTCTCTGGAACTGGATCATGCTTGTTCGGGTACGTGGTTCGCCCGTCCCTGTGTCCCGTGCACGTCGCCCGTCGGCAAAGCCGACGACCTAGGTGCAATGCACGCCGCTGGTTGTGGGGAGGACGTGCCGCTCGATGCTGCGGGCGGCGTTGACGTTCACAGCCGTTCACGAATTTGGTTGGCCCCAGCTCTTCGGCTCGCTCCGCTCGCCGGTGAGTTGGTTGGTTGCTGGCAGCACCCCAGCACCTGGGTGTCCTGAGAGCTGTTGGTTGCCGCTCGCAACACAGCAGAGTGCGAAACAGGGTTGCAACTAAAAAGACGGCGCAGTGAGGGTCGTCGCCCTTGAGGGACGTCGCCCTTGAGGGACGTCGCCCGGGAGGGACGTCGCCTGTGAGGGACGTCGCCCGTGAGGGATCTCGCCCGGGAGGGACGTCGCCCGGGAGGGACGTCGCCCGTGAGGGATCTCGCCTCAGGGACGTCGCCCGTGAGGGACGTCGCCCGTGAGGGACGTGAGGGATCTCGCCCGTAAGCGATGTCGCCCGTGAGGGATGTCGCCCAGTTGTGATGCAGCGAGAGTCCAAGATCTAGATGTCAGCAACTGAGCCTGTCAGGGTGTGACAGTAGAATTGTACGACTAAACTTTGCTGGCTCACACACATAATGAACAAAACATGACTGACTGAATCTCACACATAATGAACAAAACATGACTCACTGAATCTCGGCACTAAACATATTGAACAAAGACAGGCTGCACTAAGGCAGGAGCGCGAGCGGATTGTGTTCGTAGCGCCGGAGCGCCCGCCCCAAAATGCACTGCGTGCGGTCGTCGAAGTCGTTGGTGAATTCACGAGCCCTGTTCTGGGTCCTCCTCGCGGCGGGTGGTGTAGTAGAACATCTTGATGCCGGCCACGCGCCGATCGTGAAAAGGAACTCGAAGTCGTAGGTGCTAGTGTACTTCTTCAGGCGGTAGTACAGGAGCAGAATGGAGGAGCGCAGGTGGCGGGCCCACTGCTCGGTGGTCCAGGTCTGCGCACGACCGCCCCTTCTGGGTCGCTCAACACCGCCAAGAGCTCCGAGGGGCGAGGGAAAGAGAGGGCGTACTGCGTCAGGTCCAAATCACCAGCGCACGCAACGTTCTCCGCGAGGGGTTGCGCAACGCGCCGCTCCTTTAGACATGCCTTCCCTGTAACGCCCTCCGCTCGCTCCCTCACCCTTTGTGTCCTTTCTTTGTTCATTAGTGCCAGTGCGCCTTAGTCCTGTCCCAGTGTCGTGCGAGGGAGTTCTGCTGTGATCCTTTGTTCAGTACGCGAGCCGACTCATGAGTTGTGTGTTCACTAGCGATTTTGTTTGGAGCGTGCTTTTGCCGTTTGTTTGCAGGAGCGAGTTCTTTTAGATTGGTGTTCCGAGGGGGGGCGGCTCGCTGTCGCTCGCTCATTCCAAAAGCAACAGTGGCACGGACGTTCCCCGGCTTGCTTGCAGCAGTCGCCTTCGGCCCCACAAAAATGGATAGCGTCTCCGTCGCTGCTCGCGCGGAAGCGCTGCTGCAGCACGCCACTCTCTCGGAGCTCGGTGCCTCCACGTTGCACCTTCACAGCGCCCACGAGAAGGCGACGCGGCTGGGCGTGACCATGTCTCGCTGCAGTCGCAGAGGATCAAGGCCTCGTCCCATCCGTGTCACCGCGCTACCGGCCGCATAGGTCCTCTGAGCACGGCGTGGGCACGACGGTCTGTGCAGTCGAGCGGGGCAGCCGGGCTGAGCGGGCAGGGCTCATCGTGGGCGACCGGATCACCCGCGTGAGCGGCGTGCGAGTCGATAGTGCCGTGGACGTCAAGGATCCAACCGGCGCTCAAGCGGCGCTCCGAGAGCTTCCCAGACGCCTCCCGTGTCCCGTCCGCAGGACCGCATCAACGAACTCGCGGCGCGCCGTGAGCCGCTCGATCTGGAGGTGATTCGTGCTCGCCGGGTGCGGCAGGTGCCATTCTCAAGCCACATTGAGCGGCGCGTGGAGGACGCACATTACGCGCCGTGCACACGAGAGGCGGGATGAGGGCAGCGGCGGCAGCGCATCTCGTGCGGCTGGCCCGTGTGTATTGACCTAAATTGTGTATATATCCGCTCTCTCCGTGCCGTTTATCGTATTTAAAATTCGGCACTCGGCGCACCTCGCTGTCACACGAGGGGCCTCGAACTTCGCGCTACAGCACTTATCAGCTGGGGAGAAGGGGTTTCTCAGGGCTAGGGCCTCGAGAGGTTTTCAGGTGGAGAAGTTGCCTCGTGAGTGGAGCAGCGCCTGTGCGTGCACCTCGGCCGTGGCCTGAAGCACCTCGTGCACTTGCCTGCACCCCTGCGCCGCCGTGTGCAGCACCTCGTCCAGGCTCGCCAGCGGGATCCGCGCCTCGAGCTGCACGAGAGAGAGAGCGCCCGAGCGCGGCAGCAGCGCGACGACAGCCTCCGGGCAACCGCCGCCCTGGGGGGGGGGGGGGGGGCCTGGGCCCCATGGGGGGGGGGGAAACCAACACGCTCGGCACAACGCGGAGGAGGGGGGGCCCCCGGTCTCTCCATGCCCATGTCCCTCCCCGCGGGGTCTGGGGGGGGCCTCCCGCCCCCTGCCCGTTGAAATCCACAAGGCAAGCGCCCCCCCCGAGGCCGGGGGAACACCCCCAAAAAAACCCCTCCATCGGGATGCCTACAAAAAGGCTTTGAGGAGGTTCACAAAAACTTTCCCTGGGAAAAACGCCCTCCCTCCGTCGGGATGCCCGCGTCAAAAAAACCGAGGCTGGTCCCGTTTAAAAGGGCCGCCCGGGCGTCCCCCTCGGCCTGGGTGGGGGAAAAAGGGGCCATTTTGGGTTCTATGGCCCCCCCCCCCCCCCCCCCCCCTCCCACACAGCGGCGAGGCTGGTCTTGGGCTGCACGGGCAGTGGCTTGATCCATTTGAGTCTCTGTCGCTCACGCATCTCGCGCAGCCGCTGACCTGCAGCAGCGAGATGGCGATGTCGATCTGCGCACGCGGGTAGAGCTGCACCTGAACGATCTTCTCGAAGACCTGCCGCACGCACAGCGCGATCTCGGCCGCGTTCCGGTCGCCACGGCCCTGCGGCCGGTGCTGGCCGCCCGCAAACGGTAGCGCCGTAAACTCGCACGTCAGCAGCGCGGCGTCGTGGGACGCCTTGGCGCGCCTCGCCACCTCCCGCGGGCCGCTCACCCGTACGAGCACCTTGGTGCTGCCCTGCTCCAGGTATGCCGAGCCGTCCGCGCGCAGCGCACCCATGCGGCATCGTATCCGGCGCACCTCGCCCGCCCGGCGTCCGTCCACACGCAGCCCCTCCGGCGAGATGAACTCGTTGGCCGGACCCCCTTTCATCGTGCTCCTGTGCGGTGCCCGGTAGTCCGAGGCAAATGGCTCAGAAGAGCTTCAGAGCAGCGCAACAGCAGCAGAAGCGGAGCGGAGCCAGCAGCTCCAACCAAACCGAGAAAAACAATTTGGTTTTTTGTTTTTTCTTTTTGGAATTCTCGGCGCGGGGGCCCCAATGAAACAGTCGCCACTCCGCAGCACGGCAGAGGCGCCGTGGTCTCGCCCCCCCTCCCGCGTGGCCATCGCAACGCCTGCACGGCCTGACGCGACGCTCCATGTGATTGCTCCCGACGCCTTCGAGGCTGTAACGCGGCGGCGGGCTGGCGCCCTCGATGCTGCAACGCGGCGGCGGGACAATGGCGGGAGCAGTGGGACAGCTTCCCCTGCTCTGTCAGAGAGGCAGCAGCGGCACAAGAGCGGGAGGGCGGTCGGCGAGGGAGCGGGCACCATGCTGGCGTGGGAGGCGGAGAGGGGGCGGCTCCGCCTTGGCGCGGCGATCGAGAATCCCCGGAGGCCATCACCCCCGCGGCGACCCCCAAGGCCAGTAAAAGCTATTCGAGCGGCGCCATCTGCCTCGGACCGCCGGGCCATCGAGGCGTCGCGCCCGAGCAGCAGAGCACCGTACAGCCATCGCGTCACCGGGACGGCCCTTCCTCGGCCCGGCGACATTTTGGTCCGGGCTCAGTCTGCGCAGTGGCTCAGGACGACGCCCGCTCTTCTCGGCAGCGGCGGCGGTGGGACGCAGGTGCTGCGTCGCGCGTCTAGTTCTGCCTTGTTCGTTGGCTGGTCAGGCGGAGCCACTATGGCGACAGAGCGAGGCCGTAGACAACTGCCACCTTCTTGCCTAGAGGACTTGCGCGTGGACTTGCACTTGGCACCTGCGACTCTGCACCCGTGCGCACACCGACAGCGACGAATCTAAGGCCTGTGAACTGTTTGCATGTACACCTGCATGATTGTTTCCCATACGGCGCTGTCGGACGTACGTGCGCGGCGCGGGGCGAGCCGGGGCGCGGGGGTCCGGGGTGCGGGTCCCGCGTCCGCGTCCGGGGACCGGGGTGAATCACCGCCGTGTGCTCTCCACATGACCCTAAGGCTGCATACTCTCTGTGCATCTCGTGTCTCCTTTTTTGGTAACAGGCAACTGGTATCGTCATCTTGTGCTTCGCTGTTGTGTGTTTTTTACGTAAAACCGCGAGACGACAGATCGTCTCTCAGAGATCGTCAGCGGATCCGAGACGTGTCGTGCGAGAATAGTTTCGGCGGCTGGTCGCCGGAGAAACGTCCTAGCCTGTCCACCGCTGCTGGCCGTACCGCCGGTCTCTCGCCGCGCTCTCGGCGCCCCAGTGCTTGACGGCGCACCTACACGGGTCCATGACCTAGTCCACGACAGCGTCTAGCATGCTGTCGTGCCAAATTGACAGCGAACCTATCGCGGGCGAAGGCCAGAGCCGCATCCGCGTCGCCGCCTGTTCACGGAGAGGTATTCTGAGGTGTGGGTCGAGCCTCGAGTGCCGCGTCCGTGCCACAAGCGCCAATAAACGTGGGCTGAGGAGGCTTGAGGAAACGAATGACGACTTGTGCCGCGGCTCGCACGAGGGGCGATCTGATGAGGTAGGCGATGCACTGCAGCTGCGCGTCGAGCGGCGCAGCCTGCTCGCGCGCCCAGTCGACTCCCAGCCCTAGCTGCTTCCGCGACAGCGTCGGCAGCGTGATTGCTCGCATGTCGTAGAGCACCGAGAATGGACGCCGCCGTCGCAGCACCTTGGAGACGAAGGCGAGAGCGCCGATGACGTCGTCATCCGTCGCAGCCGAGCGCTCTGCGGTCACCACGAGGCGGGGAAGGGGCAGGTCTGCGTCTCGCTCGTACGACAGGGTTGCAAAGCCGGCGTTCAGTGGGCCGAGGACAGGCCGGCCTCCCGCAGCGCCGCTCGATACGTCATGTGTGCACCAACTCGACACGTAGCTGGAGGCTGCGACAAGAGCCGCGGCGGCAGCAGCCTGAGCCCACGGACGAGTGCGCCAGGCCATAGCCCCGGTTGTTTGTTAGATGATGTACGCTGGAGCCCTCAGCCGATTTGGCCTTGCGTTATTGGAAGCGGAATGAAAAAACAAACTCCTTGCCCAATGAGAAAGGCTAACGAAAAAAGAAAATCGGCCATTCTGCCACCTCAGCGCGCCGACAAGCCCGGCGTGTCCTTCCATCATCATGTTGGCCGCCCTGCTCGCCCTCGCTGCCGCTGCGACGACGCCCGAGGGCCTCGCGTGGCTCGATGAGAACAAGAACAAAGCTGGGGTTGTCGTTCTGCCCTCCGGCCTCCAATACAAGGTGCTCAAGGAGGCACCTGCTGGCGCCAAGTCGCCGCTGGTCGGAACGCCCTGCTCGTGCCACTACCGGGGCACGCTGATCGATGGGACAGAGTTTGACTCGTCGTACAAGCGCGGCCAGCCGACCACCTTTGCGCCCAACCAGGTCATCAAGGGCTGGACCGAGGCGATGCAGCTGATGGGTGAAGGCGACAAGTGGGAGCTCTACGTGCCATCAGAGCTCGCGTACGGCGACCGGCAGCGCGGGCAGCACATCACGCCCGGCGCGGTCCTTGTCTTCGAGATCGAGATCCTCGAGGTCAAGGGCGATTCCAAGCCGAAGGCGGCAGCCTGAGGGAAAACACACGCAGGCTGCCCCGAGCTTCGCTGGAGCCGTAGGCGGCAGTCCAGATCTCTGGGTCACGAATCCCCGTCCTCGGAGCGTCGCGTGCCTTCCGAACCATGGCACCGGCGGGATAAATATACGTTTTGCTGGCCCCCACCCGGCTCGCGGTTGGGGGTTGGCCGGGACCGGTTGGCTGCGGGTCCCGCCGGGTTTTTTAAATACATCTCGGTTAGTGGGCGTCACACCCACAAAGAAAATCACAAAGAACCCTTCACAATGATCGCACGGGCGGGGACCTGTTCCTTTTATCAAAATCTCCTAGTAGACGTGTGCGTTTTATTTATTTATTTTGGGGTGGCGGGTCGCACAGCATGGCGTCCCACGTGGCGCGGATGCACTCACGGCCGCCGCGGCCGTCGGCGCACGAGCCCTCTGCCGGTCGTCTCCGCCACCACTCGCGCAACAGCTGCTGCTGCCACAACGCGCTTGGGAGCGCCTCACCGGCCCTCGCAGCATCGGCAGCACTGCCCTCGGCCGCCTCGAGCTTCGCCGCCTCTGAGCCCGCCGAGGTTTCGGCGTCGCGCTCCTCCGCCGCCCCCACCGCGTCGGCCACGCGCGCCGCTCGCTCGACCGCGGCGCTCCACTCCGCGTCCTCGCTTGGCGCTAGCGGAGCGAAACCGCCCGCGCGTCGCACCTCGGCCGCCGACCTCCAGATCTCGCCAATCTCGCCCCAGAGCGGGCAGGCCAAGCAGCCGCCCAGCCGCCAGCGGCGACGGCATGACGCCCCCGCGCCATCTTCGCCGGCCGCCGGGCGGAGGGCGAGGGGCGGCGCCCGCCCGCCGTTTTCGAGGTAGAGCCGGGCGAGCAGCGCCTCCGGGGGAGGGGTCGCGCCGCCCTCCGCCTCTGGGAGCACGTCGGCGAGCCTAGAGAATGCCACACACCAACGTCTGCTGCTGTTGAGTACAGCAGAAGACCGTGTCGCCTCGAGCGGCAGGTGGAAGACGGGGGTGTGATTCGGCCGCATCTGGGTACGCGGCCGCAGCATGTCGCGCAGCATCGCACGCTTCGTCGGCAGGTCTCGCTCCGGCCCTGGCGTCCCCGCCGCCTCCTCGGTCGCGAGCGAGGGGGAGGCGTTCATCTCCATGAGCCAGACGTTCAGCTCGCTGTCGAGCATCAGGTCCACTCCGACCAACTCGAACTGCCCCGCCCACTGCGACGAGTACCGCAGCCCATGCGAGTTCAGCCCCGCCGCCGCCGCCGCCGCCAGCCGCGGCGCCGCCGCCGCCCACGTCAACAGCACGACCCTCTCGATGGCGCGGTGCAGCGCGGCGGGGTCGCGCCCGTGCACGCGCGCCTGTGGAAGTGTCGCAGACGCGTCGCCGACAAGCCGCTGGCGTGCCGCTGGCGCGCCGTGGGCGCGTGGTGGGGCAGGCGGCCGGTGGCGCAGGCAGCGCCGGAGGGCTGTGAGTGCCGGAAGTGCGCGGCGTCGAGCGGCGTTGAAGGGAGGGGAGACTCGGAAAGTGTCTCGGAAGTCTCGGAAGCGTCTCGCGCGCCGCAAACGCGAGCAGCGCGCTGAGCCGCCACCGGCGCGCGAGCGGCGGCAGCCGGAGGCCCAGCGCGAGCGCCGCCGCCTCCTCGGCCACCGACCCCTCATACGAGCTGCCGCCGCCAGTGCTCCGCCGCTCGGTGCTCGTCGCCGCGCGCGCAACCGCGGCCGCCGCCGCTGCTGCGGGGCCGACGCCGCGCTTGTTGACGGCGGCGTTGGTGAGGATGGCGAGCCGCTCGGTCGAGTCGCTCTCGTACTCGTCCGTCGCGAAGAGGGCGAAGCCCTCGGTGTACAAGTAGACGCGCAGCGGTCGGCTGCGGGAGGGAAGCGGCGGTGAGGGCGGTGAGGCTGGCGGCGGTAAGGGCGGCCGGCTGCGGGGAGGGAGGGCGGCGATGAGCGATGCGGGTGGCGGCGGCAAGGACGGCGGCGGCTTGGGCGGCAGGGCTAGGCGATGATCGCTATGTGAGGTCCGCCACGCGCGAGGGCAGCAGCCGCGAGGGGGGGTAGGGAGGGGGGTCGGTGGGGGCCTGCCTGCAGGTGAGCAGCGAGTAGAGGCGAAGAGAGAGCTGAACAGCCAAGTGGAAAGGGGACGGCTCGAGGGTGTGAGAGGCGGCGGCGAGCAAGGGTGGCGAGATGCAGCGGGGGCGTGGGATGGGGCGGGCGGAAAGAGGCGGTGGGGAGAGGGAGGTGAGGGGAGGGGAGGGTGGCAGCAGTGCGCCTTTCGGCCGCCGACGAGAAAAGCGGCGTCGACGTAGCGTTGCACGACGGCGTCCGGGTGCAGTGCGAGGAGAGCCCGCGCGTCGGAGCTCGCATTGAGCAGCTCCGCGGTGGTGGCGAGAGACACGCCCTAGGGTGGGCGACAGCCGGGTGGGTCGGCGGGTGTGGCGTCGGTCAGCAGACTAGTGTCAGCAGTGGGAGGAGGAGGAGGGTCGGGCAAGCGAGGCTGGGGACGGGAGAAGGGCGTCGTTGGGTCGTCCGGGAGGGCTCAGCGAGGCGCTCCCAGCCCTCTAGCCGCGTGCGTGGGGACGGGAAGCCGGAGGCGTCCACCTTGCCACGGTGGACGGCACGCTTGATCAGCCAGCGGCGCGGCGGCAGCAAAGCTCCCTCCGCTGGGCCGAGCAGCGCGCGCCAGTCGGGCCGGTGGCTGAACTCTCGCCACACGTACGACTCAGGCAGCAACCCGCTGCCGCCGCCGCCGCCGCTGCCGTCCCCGTCCCCATCCGCATGGCTCCGCAGCAGCGGCAGAACTGCGGCGGCCCTGGCGGCTTGGATGGTCTCCACGAGCCGCACCTTGTTTGCGATCGAGTAGACCCCCCAGCACCGCGAGACACGCTGGTGCGGGCTGAGCCGCCAGCGGCGCCAGTCAGGCGCACCACGCGAGTACCTGCCCGGCACACGCGGCGTGGACGCGGCGAGCAGAGTGGAGGCGAAGGCGTGCGCGGACAGAGGAGAGAGGTTGAGCGATGAGAGAGCGGGAAGTGTCTCCGAACCAGTTTGGCGCAATGACCACGTCTGGCAGCGCCGCGCCGCCCGCGCCGCGCAGAAGTGCGTCGGCGACACGCTGTGACGCTGCCCGCGCCAAGGCCAGGTCGCTGCCACGCTCGTCGAGCTCGCGCATCCCGGCAGCGCGCATTAGCGGCTGCATTTGGGTGAGCGCGTTCCATGCCATGGAGCGCCCTGTGGACATGTCAGAAACCGGACGATGGAGGCCGGGAGTGCATGCCGGTGAGTGGCAAGCGAAGTGTCTTGGAAGTGCCTCTCACCGCGCTTTGCTCGGTAGCCGTTGAAGAAGCTGGACGGGCGGCCGCCGGCGCAGTGCTCGCGCCAGAGCGTCAGCGACCAGCCTGCGGTGGCGCCGGCGTCGCAAGGCGGAAGAGCTGGCTGTCTGGGTGTCGGCTGGACGAGTGTGTGCTGCCACAGCACGACAGCGGCTACACCGCTCAGGCAAACCGCAGCCCCGACGACCAGCAAAAGGAGACCGTGGAGGGAGAGACACCGCCTCATTGGTCGTGTACAAGCGGCGCCCAGGTGGCGGAAGCAGTGGAGTACAAAAAAATTCTTTTTTTGGCATGGAGACGCGAAGCCACAGGTGCGCCCTCGGGCTTGCCCGCCTCCGGCTCGGCGACGGTGCAGCTCTCACGCCTTCTCGACCACGCGATCGAACGCCGGGACTGGTCGCCCCGCCGCGGATCCAAGTTTCATCGGAGGACGCCGCACAAAAGGCGCGCGGCAAGGCTTTGGCGTGTCGTTCGTTCGTTCGTTCGTTTGTTGCACTTGCACGTGCACGCACGCGCGCGTACGCGCGCACGCGTTCGCTCACGCGAAGGCGCGAAGCGCCGACCTGTCCTCGAACCTGCCAAAAGTGGCCGCTCGAAAGAGCTGCGTGCAGCTCCTGCCGCCACACATGGGCGATACTGTGCCTCTGCTGAAACCACACCCTATATACGAGGGAATACTAGGTACGCTTTACGCCCATCGCCGCGCGGCGGCGACGAGACGAACCAGCTCGCACTCGACTCCACCTCGAACAGGTATGCCTCCCTGGTAGGAGTAGACCATTACCAGTCTGACTGGTACCAACGCCCTCAGAGAGGCACCACTTCTCGGGGAG